>NC_084756.1:7317772-7327772 GCF_033978785.1 Entelurus aequoreus | reverse complement strand
TCTTGCAGTGTTTATTAAGTGGTAATATTTCACATTTGTCCCAATTGACTTTATACCCTGATAAACAGCCATATTCAGTGATGATATTATTGATATAGTGAAGAAAGGAGTTAACATGTGACAGGTAGAGAATTATGTCGTCACAATACATCGATAGCTTATTATACTGAGAGCCAATTTTTATACCATGAATATTATTTTCACTTCTTATTTTTGCAGCTAAGGGTTCAATAACCAAATTAAATAATAATCCAGATGCAGGACATCCCTGTTTTACTCCTCTTTTTAACGAAAAAGGTTCTGAAATATGATTATTGGTTTTGACTGATGCCATGGGCCTTGTATAAAGCGTCTTAATCCATTGTATAAAATGATCTCCAAATCCAAATTTACGTAATGTGCAAAACATAAATGACCAGTTTATGTGGTCGAATGCCTTCTCCGCATCAACAGTATATACTGCTGTGGGATAAGGGAGACTTCTAGCATAGTAAATAACATTAAACAATTTCCTTGTATTGTCTGAAGATTGTCGACCTTCCATGAAGCCAGTTTGGTCAGTATTAATTATTTTTCCTATTACATTTGATAATCGTGTGGCTAAGATTTTTGCCAAGATTCAAAAGGATTCTCTAGTCATTCAATACATAGGATTTCAGCAGGATCTACCCCAGTCTGCTGACATGCAAGCAGAGTAGTAGATTTTTGTAAAAAGCTTTTATAATTGTAAAGGACAATGTTTTATCAACTGATTGCAATAATGTAAATTGGTTTTAACTATTAAATGAACCAAAAATATGACTTATTTTATCTTTGTGAAAATATTGGACACAGTGTGTTGTCAAACTTATGAGATGCGATGCAAGTGTAAGCCACTGTGACACTTTTGTTCTTTTTTTATTTTCTATAAATGTCTAATGATAATGTCAATGAGGGATTTTTAATCACTGCTATGTTGAAATTGTAACTAATATTGATACTGTTGTTAATATTCATTTTTGTTTCACTACTTTTGGTTTGTTCTGTGTCGTGTTTGTGTCTCCTCTGTTTATTGCAGTTCTGAGTGTTGCTGGGTCGGGTTTGGTTTTGGAATTGGATTGCATTGTTATGGTATTGCTGTGTATTGTTTTGTTGGATTGATTAATTAAAAAAATAAATAAAAATAAATAAATAATAAAATAAAATAAAAAATAGATTTTTTAAAAATGAGAATCGATTCTGAATCGCACAACGTGAGAATCGTGATCCGAATTCGAATCGATTTTTTCCCACACCCCTAATGTGTATATAAGTGTATGTATATATATCTATATATGTATATATAAAAACGTGTGTGTATATATATGTATGTACTGTGTATATGTGTGTGTGTGTGTATATATGTATATGTGTGTATATATGTATATGTGTGTACATGTATATATATGTGTGTGTGTGTTTGTATATATATATATATATATATGTGTATATATATATATATATATATATATATATATATATATATATATATATATATATATATATACAAACCCCGTTTCCATATGAGTTGGGAAATTGTGTTAGATGTAAATATCAACGAAATACAATGATTTGCAAATCCTTTTCAACCCATATTCAATTGAATGCACTAAAAAGACAAGATATTTGATGTCCAAATTCATAAACTTTTTTTTGTTTTGCAAATAATTAATTAACTTAAAATTTCATGGCTGCAACGCGTGCCAAAGTAGTTGGGAAAGGACATGTTCACCACTGTGTTACATGGCCTTTCCTTTTAACAACACTCAGTAAACGTTTGGGAACTGAGGAGACACATTTTTTAAGCTTCTCAGGTGGAATTCTTTCCCATTCTTGCTTGATGTACAGCTTAAGTTGTTCCAACAGTCCGGGGGTCTCCGTTGTGGTATTTTAAGCTTCATAATGCGCCACACATTTTCAATGGGAGACAGGTCTGGACTACAGGCAGGCCAGTCTAATACCCGCACTCTTTTACTATGAAGCCACGTTTATGTAACATGTGGCTTGGCATTGTCTTGCCGAAATAAGCAGGAGCGTCCATGGTAACGTTGCTTGGATGGCAGTTAAGCTAGAACTAGCCAGCGCCAGGCTGGATAATCCATGTACGCATAGCAATTCTCTTAGAATAATACACAATTCACATAATGTTTTTTCTGTTGTGTCTGTGTCAGAGGTGGACATGCATTCTACTGAGGTGGCAAATTATGATATGTCCAGTCTATTGCAGCACCAAGCAAACAATCGGAAAATTCCCGTCATATCAATTCCTAGATATGGTCGAAACTATTTAAAGTGCACTACGCATAATAAACGCAACATTGTTAATATTGCTACTACGGATAATCTTAACAAAAACTCGTCAAAACAGCCCAATACCTATAATATGGGCTTTTTAAACATAAGATCATTGTCTCCCAAGGCGTTATTAGTTAATGAGGTCATTAGAGACAACAATCTTAACGTCATTGGTCTTAGCGAAACCTGGCTCAAACCATACAAATTTTTTGCGCTCAATGAGGCATCTCCTCCTAACTATACGAATGCGCATGTTTCCCGTCCTCTTAAAAGGGGAGGGGGTGTCGCACTAATATACAATGAAAATTTAAACCTTACCCCTAACCTAAATAATAAATATAAATCGTTTGAGGTGCTTACTATGAGGTCTGTCACACCGCTACCTCTCGACCTGGCTGTTATCTACCGCCCCCCTGGGCCCTATTCTGACTTTATCAGTGAATTCTCAGAGTTCGTTGCTGATCTAGTGACGCATGCCGACAATATAATCATAATGGGGGACTTTAATATCCATATGAATACCCCATCGGACCCTCAGTGCGTGGCGCTCCAAACCATAATTGATAGCTGTGGTCTTACACAAATAATACATGAACCCACGCATCGCAACGGTAATACAATAGATCTAGATCACCACCTCCAAAGTTATGATACTTCCATATACTAAAGTAATGTCCGATCATTACCTTATAAAATTTGAAGTTTTGACTCATTGTCACCAAGCTAATAATAATAATAACTGCTATAGCGGCCGCAACATTAATGCTGCCACAACGATGACTCTTGCTGACCTACTGCCTTCGGTAATGGCACCATTCCCAAATTATGTCGGCTCTATTGATAAGCTCACTAACAACTTTGCCGGTGCCTTGCGCAAAATTATTGATAGTATAGCACCGCTAAAGCAAAAAAGGGCCCCTAAAAGGCGCACCCCATGGTTTACAGAAGAAATTAGAGCTCATAAATTATCATGTAGAAAACTGGAATGCAAATGGCGCGCGACTAAACTTGAGATTTTCCGTCAAGCATGGAGTGATAGTTTAATAACTTATAAACGCATGCTTACCTTAGCTAAAGCTAAATACTACTCAAATCTCATCCGCCTCAACAAAAACGATCCTAAATTTCTGTTTAGTACAGTAGCATCGCTAACCCAACAAGGGACTCCTCCCAGTAGCTCCACCCACTCGGCAGATGATTTTATGAATTTCTTTAATAAGAAAATTGAACTCATTAGAAAGGAGATTAAAGACAACGCATCCCAGCTACAACTGGGTTCTATTAACACAAATACGACTGTATATACGACGGACACTGCCCTCCAAAATAGTCTCTCTATTTTTGATGAAATAACATTGGAGGAATTATTACAGCGTGTAAGTGGGATAAAACAAACAACCTGTTTACTTGACCCACTTCCTGGGAAACTTATCAAGGAACTGTTTGTATTATTAGGTCCATCAGTGTTAAATATTATAAACTTATCACTTTCCTCCGGCACTGTTCCCCTAGCATTCAAAAAAGCGGTTATTCATCCTCTGCTCAAAAGACCTAACCTCGATCCTGACCTCATGGTAAACTACCGACCGGTCTCCCACCTTCCGTTTATTTCCAAAATTCTCGAAAAAATTGTTGCACAGCAGCTAAATGAACACTTAGTGACTAACAATCTCTGTGAACCTTTTCAATCCGGTTTCAGGGCAAATCACTCTACGGAGACAGCCCTCGCAAAAATGACTAATGATCTATTGCTAACGATGGATTCTGATGCGTCATCTATGTTGCTGCTTCTTGATCTTAGCGCCGCTTTCGATACCGTCGAGCATAATATTTTATTAGAGCGTATCAAAACACGTATTGGTATGTCAGACTTAGCCTTGTCTTGGTTTAACTCTTATTTTACTGACAGGATGCAGTGCATCTCCCATAACAATGTGACCTCGGACTATGTCAAGGTAACGTGCCGAGTTCCCCAGGGTTCGGTTCTTGGCCCTGCACTCTTTAGTATTTACATGCTGCTGCTAGTTGACATCATACGCAAATACGGTGTTAGCTTTCACTGTTATGCTGATGACACTCAACTCTACATGCCCCTAAAGCTGACCAACACGCCGGATTGTAGTCAGCTGGAGGCGTGTCTTAATGAAATTAAACAATGGATGTCCGCTAACTTTTTGCAACTCAACGCTAAGAAAACGGAAATGCTGATTATCGGTCCTGCTAGACACCAACATCTATTTAATAATACCACCTTAACATTTGACAACCAAACAATTACACAAGGCGACTCGGTAAAGAATCTGAGTATTATCTTCGACCCAACTCTCTCGTTTGAGTCACACATTAAGAGTGTTACTAAAACGGCCTTCTTTCATCTCTGTAATATCGCTAAAATTCGTTCCATCTTGTCCACTAGCGACGCTGAGATCATTATTCATGCGTTCGTTACGTCTCGTCTCGATTACTGTAACGTATTATTTTCGGGTCTCCCTATGTCTAGCATTAAAAGATTACAGTTGGTACAAAATGCGGCTGCAAGACTTTTGACAAAAACAAGAAAGTTTGATCATATTACGCCTATACTGGCTCACCTGCACTGGCTTCCTGTGCACTTAAGATGCGACTTTAAGGTTTTACTACTTACGTAAAAAATACTACACGGTTTAGCTCCAGCCTATCTGGCCGATTGTATTGTACCATATGTCCCGACAAGAAATCTGCGTTCAAAGAACTCCGGCTTATTAGTGATTCCCAGAGCCAAAAAAAAGTCTGCGGGCTATAGAGCGTTTTCTATTTGGGCTCCAATACTATGGAATGCCCTCCCGGTAACAGTTAGAGATGCTACCTCAGTAGAAGCATTTAAGTCCCATCTTAAAACTCATTTGTATAATCTAGCCTTTAAATAGACCCCCCTTTTTTAGACCAGTTGATCTGTTGATATAGACTTAGTAGACACAACGTATATTAAGTATATTGAGTTTTATTCCGACACTGAGGCAGCCGACATGTCAACATAGTTCCCTCCATTACATGCCCATCTGCAGCAGCCCCCACTGCCCCGCCTCCAGCATGAATTGCCGTAAAGGGAAACATAGAACTGTCGTAAAGTGTTTATTGGAGAACAACACACGTTAACAATCTCCCTCTTCTTTCTTTAAAATAAGAAAAACAAAAGCCAAGTGCAACAAGGGAAAAGGCAATTGAAAAACATTCAAGAAAATAACAAAATACAATCAGCATTCTCGCCTGTTTTTTTTTTTTTTTTTTTTTTTTTTTTTTTTTTTTTTAACAACAATTAGGGTGAATTCCAATTAGGGTGGATTCCACAGTCCTTCACATAGTGCTTTCAAGAGCACTAGGGATGATGCCCCCTTTTTCGTCAGACAGTCAGCTAGTTGGGCTTTTGTCACTGACCAGAGCACCTTTTTGATTGTTTTACTCTGAATGAGCTCCTTGATCCCGCTTATATCCAACCGAAGTCTCTTCTCTGTGACCTGTTTAGTGGACTTAAGGGCATCATAAAGAGAGTGATTGTCAGTCACACAGACCAACGTGGGAGCATTTAATTTGGTGGTCCCAGTAGTGAGCTCCGAAAAAAGAGTAGAAAGGAAAATAGCATTGTCTATTCCATCCGACATAGCGAGTGTCTCTCCCGCAAGGGTGCTCCGCACCACACGCCTGATCCTCTTAGATTGCCAACAGAGAGGAGAAAACTTCCCGTTTTCCCCCATGAGAGTGATCAATGTCCCTCCTTGAGTACCTCCATCAGGCAAGTTTCCCAGCGAGGCATCACTAAAAACAGTCAAGTTCAAAGCATCATTATTACCCAAATGTTGAAATTTCAGAGTAACCTTTCCTGCTTTAAGTTTACGAATCACCTTATTTGCATCATGAATGGACTGCACAGTAGCATTTTTCAGAATAGATGCCAAAATACAAGCGTCAAACATAACATCAGGTCTAGTTTGTTTTGCAACCCAAAGAATTTGTCCTATTTTTGATCTCAGCTGCTCTCTTTCCGTTTCACTAAGAGCTGAATCTCTCTGTATAGCACGTGCTGGCTGCATGTTTATGGGTTGCATGTTGTCAATATAGCCCTGCTGATTCATCTCAATTACACCATTTACAGTGGCAATGTCCATTCCTACATAGCAGAAATTATCATGTTCCTCACGTCCCACACGGAACGCACACTTCAGTCGAGGAATCACATCAGTTACAAAGTTTTGTGAACCTGCCCAGAGAAAATCATCCACATGACATGCAAGTACCCCTTTAACTTTGCATTGTTCATCCAACCAATAAAAGACTGCAGGATCCACTTGTGACACTTTACCACTTGTGCTCAGCATTATTTCTTTCACTCTATTATACCAATAAAGTGATGCATCAGCAAGACCATATACACATTTCTTAAGTTTCCATAGCACCCCTTTACTGTTTGCTTCTGGGGGGGGTGAACATGAATGTCCCTTGATAACTCCATGCCTTGCAAAAAGGCAGATTTAATGTCCATAGAATGGACCTTCCACTGATTTTGGCTAATCACTGCTAGCAATAACCTCAGGGATTCAGAAGCACAGGTTGGTGAATCTTTTTGCAACTGTTGGATATTGAACTCTTCAAAACCCCTGGCTACAAGTCTAGCTTTAGGCACAATACCGTTCTCAGTTTCTTTTAGACTACAGACCCAACGGGTGGAAACACATCTTTGGCCTGTATCTTCAACTTCTTCAAAAACATTATTATTGTTCCAGTTTTCAATCTCTATTTGTTTAGCTTCATCAAATGATATGTCTTTTGTTATAAGTACATCAGCATCCATGACTTCTGAATCGGACTCAATGCTGAGACTATTCACACGTGACAGATCAACAGCTTCTTTTTGACCATGACTCCCATCATTTTCAATAAATTGCAGGTTATACCAATTTTTATACCCTCCTGTGGCTTTGCCTGCTCTACCTAGGACTTTTGCTTTACATAGAACACTTTCATCACTTTTCATAAAGGTTACAGTATGTCCCGCTTTTACCTTGACACTGGACACAGGAATAACAGGGTTATCATTATAGACATTGTGCTCCATTTGAGTTTGAATTACATCATTATGAGTCACTAACGAATGGGCTCCCTCTCCTGCATTGGACTCTCTGTCACTTTCCTGTTCGTTATCAGCATCTGTGTTTTGTGTACTGAATGAGCCACCTGTGGCTCTGTTCACTACATCTGTGTTTTCACTGTCTGCTGCTTGATTCTGTACAATTATCTCACTGTTTGTGTCATCGAGAACCTCACTTTGAGCAGTTGTGTGTAACTTAAGCCTCAAGTGATGTACTCTAACAAGGATACCACCATGTCTTACAAATACAACAGCCCCATCCTGACCAATAACTATCCCTGGTCCCTTCCACTCTGTACTGTCAGCTCGTTTGTAATAGACCTTGTCTCCTGTCTCATATTTTTCATCTGTGGATCTGAGCTGCTTACGTAACGCTCTCCTTATTCTCTCTGAACATTCAGCTTCAGTGAAAGCCTTCCTAGAAGCATGCAACGCTGATATGTGTTGTCCTACCCTTGCACTAACAGTAGTGCCTTCGAGTGCAGGTAGTTTATCAATTAATACAGAGGGAAGGTTAGGGTTTTGACCAAATACCAGTTGATGTGGGCTATAACCATGAACACTGTGCATACAGTTCTTAGCCATAAGAGCCCAGTCTAGGGCAGTGTGCCAGTCACATCCATTTTCCCGTTTCACCTTCAGTAGGATGTCGGTGAGAGTCTGATTGTGTCTCTCCAACAGCCCGTTGCTCCAGGGACTGTATCCTGCTGTTGTCCTCGTCTCGATGTTGAAGTTTTCGGCCATGTCACGAAACTCTTCATTATTGAACTCTCCACCGTTGTCGCTGTACAAAATACGAGGAGGGCCGTGAACACTTATCCATGTGTGGATGAGGGCGTTGACCATTTCAGAGGCCTTCTTTGTCTTCACAATGCTTCCTGCACTGAACCGGGTGAATTGGTCGATCACATGTAGATACCACACTCCTGGCTCCAACTCATGCAGGTCCACCGCCACCGTCTCATTATATTCTGTAGCTAGAGGCAGACCAACAGCTGGCCTCGGCTTCGCTTTGCTGTATCTCTGACATATGTCACAATCATGCACTATTTGTTGCAAAATAGTGAGGCAGTCCTTGTCTTTATTACCCGAGCTTTGAATTAGCCTCTGCAGCCTGTCTGCAGATGCGTGGCCAAACTGTTTGTGTAGCTTGAGAAGGATTTTGCGCTTTTCGGCTGAAGACATGTTTTCTGTCACTGTCAGGACTTCATCTTCAGCTGTCGCTGCAAGTATCACGTCATCTTTCATTTGCTGTGTTGTGCTGTTTTTGTCTCTTATGTCCACACAGTAGTGTCCTGAGCTGGTGAACTCAAGAGGAATCTGCTGTTTAAACATCACTGCTCTGTCATTCTCCATATCTAAAACAGTTCCTGCCTTCTTCAGTGAGGACTTACTCAGCAGCAGTGGAATGTCAGCGTTGACCACTTCTGTCTCAATGTGACATTTTGTTTGTCCTATTTTGGCAGGTAGTTTCACTTTCTGGTGGAATATACTAAGTTGCCATCTCCAAAACGAAATGGTCTTGAACTGGTGTTTTCTGTCCTCATCATTTTGTCTGTCTGCTCTTGACTGAGACAACTAACATAACTGTCAAGCCATTTCTCCCCACATACTGTACGAGTGCATGCCGTGTCTATGATGGCTGATCCCAGGGATTCAGTTATGAAAATCTCAGCGTCAGACATAGGGTCATTTGTCAACAACGTTATGTTAACTTCTTCTACATTTTCGTCTTCTGTTAGTCTTACTTGTTCGTTCTTCTTGTAAGGACAGTCCTTGGCCCAATGAAATGTGCTTTGACAAACGGCACATCTTGAACGCTTACCGAACTTATCCAATGGGTTGGTGCCCGGCAACGGTGTCCTTTCACTCTTCTGTTGAAACGTGTTCCGTCTTCCCTGTCCTTGTCGTTGTCGTTGTTCAGTGAAGAAAGCTGCATCTTGGTTTAGTTGAATCCCGTGCGACAAACCTGGCGCCGTTTTCGCTCCAAAAATCCGCTTGAGTGCCGACTTCATGGACGCAAACTTTAGGTCGGGGCACGCCGTTAGTGCAAGTTGTCTGTTTTTCTCATCGAGGCAGGCCGTGTCCAACAACTTGAAGGCTAACACAGCATCTGGAAGCGCCATGTCGTACTTTTTAATTCGGTTGTATCGCTGCTCAAAGTCAATTATGTAGTCTGCCATTGAAACGGAACTGTCTTTCATTAAACGATCAAACTGGGAATACGCTTCGTACGCGCGGTCCTTTTCTTCTAGCTGAAACACACCGTCCAGTTTTGCTAGTAATGTCGCCATACCAGTGTCTTTGTCCAAGTCGTCTGCTGGTATCTCCATAGCGATATCCTTGGCTCGTCCTTCCAGACCCAAAGCCACAGCAAGCGCCTGCTTCTTCTTGTCGAGTTCGGTAACTCGTGCCCATATGTTAACTTCATTTTTCCAACATTCATACGGCCTGGTTTCGTCAAACTTCGGCGGTACTCTGTAGTTCGCAGCCATCTTCAAACCATCCTCTGCTACCAATGTTGATATAGACTTAGTAGACACAACGTATATTAAGTATATTGAG
>NC_084756.1:7280272-7297772 GCF_033978785.1 Entelurus aequoreus | reverse complement strand
AAAATCTCTCCAAATCAATCCCAATCGTTTGTGCTTTGTTTGTGCTACAAGCTTTCTTTTGTCTATTAGGTTTTAATTAAATAACATTTCATGGTTTGTTATTAACGTGTTAGCAATCATAACTAGAACCCAACTATGTCAAAATTTCACTAAACCTGTCACAATCGTTTGTGCTGCAACATTTTTTTGTCTATTGTAGTTTTTAATGTATTAACATTTTATGGTTTGTGTAATTAACGTGTTATTAATCATAATTGACCCCTAACAAAGACAAAATCTCTCCAAATCAATCTCAATCGTTTGTGCTTCGTTTGTGCTGCAAAGTTTTTTTTGGTCTATTACAGGTTTTAAGTCACTAACGTTTTATGCTTTTGTTATTAACGTGGAATTAACGTGTTAATAATCATAATTGGCCCACTAACTATAACAAAATCTCTCCAAATCAATACCCATCGTTTGTGCTGCAAACTTTTTTTTTGTCTATTAGTTCTTAAGTTACTAACGTTTTATGGTTTTGTTATTAAAGTGTAATTAACATGTTATTAATCATAATTAACCTTTAACTATGAAAAAATCTCTCCAAACTTGTCCCAATCATTTCTGCTAGTTTGTGCTGCAAAATTGTTTGTGCTTTTAGGTTGTTCTAAGTGATAAACGTTTTTTATGGTTTTTAAGTGTTAATATTCATAACCAACCCTCCAACCATGTCAAAATCTCCCCAAACTTGTCTTAATCGTTTGTACTGCAGAATGTTTTGGTCTAACTATTAGAGTTTTCAAGTTAAAAAAGTATGATTTATAACCAGCTACTTAAAACAATAATACTTTAAAAACTATAATAGTTAGAACAATAATATTTGCAGCAGAGACGAATGGGAGTGGTTTGGGCCGATTTTGACATGTGGGGGGTATGGTTATGAACAATAATTGAATTGTAATGTGTTAGTTATAATTGCTAACACTTAAATTACACATTAACAACATTAAACATTATTACTGTAACTTAAAAACTTTAATGGCACAAACGATTAGGACAAATTTGGGGAGATTTTGACATAGTTGGGGGGGGGGGGGGTGTCTAGTTATGATTATGATTATGATTAATAACATGTTAATAACAAACCATAGAATGTGATTTAATCAAAAACTATAATAGACAAATATATTGCAGCACAAACGATTGGGACAAGTTTGGGGACATTTTGACATAGTTGGCCTCTAGTTATAAGTTAAAACATGTTAATACCAAACCATAAATCGTTATTTAATTAAAAAATAATAGACAAAAAATGTTGCAGCACAAACGATTGGGACAAGTTTGGAAAGATTTCGACATAGTTGGGGGGGTGTCTAGTTATGATTAATAACACGTTTTAACAAACCATAAATGTTATCTAAATAAAAACTATAATAGACAAAAAAATGTTGCAGCACAAACGATTGACAAGTTTGGGGACATTTTGACATAGTTATGATTAATAACACGTTAATAACAAACCATAAATGTCATTTAATTAAAAACTATAATAGTTGGACAAAAAAATGTTGCAGCACAAACGATTGTTACAAGTTTGGCGACATTTTGACATAGTTATGATTAATAACATGTTAATAACAAACCATAGAATGTGATTTAATCAAAAACTATAATAGACAAATATATTGCAGCACAAACGATTGGGACAAGTTTGGGGACATTTTGACATAGTTGGCCTCTAGTTATAAGTTAAAACATGTTAATACCAAACCATAAATCGTTATTTAATTAAAAAATAATAGACAGAAAATGTTGCAGCACAAACGATTGGGACAAGTTTGGAAAGATTTCGACATAGTTGGGGGGGTGTCTAGTTATGATTAATAACACGTTTTAACAAACCATAAATGTTATCTAAATAAAAACTATAATAGACAAAAAAATGTTGCAGCACAAACGATTGTGACAAGTTTGCGGAGATTTCGACATAGTTATGATTAATAACACGTTAATAGCAAACCATAAAAAGTTATTTATTTAAAAACTATAATAGACAAAAAAATGTCGCAGCACAAACAATTGGGACAAGTTTGGGGAGATTTTGACATAGTTGGGACGGGTCTAGTTATGATTAATAACATGATAATTACAAACCATAAAACGTTAATACATTAAAAACTATAATGGACCAAAAATGTTGCAGCACAAATGATTGACAAGTTTGGGGAGATTTTGACAAAGTTGGGTTCTAGTTATGATTAATAACACGTTAATAACAAATCATAAAATGCTATTTAATTACAAACTCTAATAGACAAAAAAATGTTGCAGCACAAACGATTGGGGCACGTTTGGGGGGATTTTGACATAGTTAGGGTCTAGTTACGATTAATAACGCGTTAATAACAAACCATAAATGTTATTTAATTAAAAACTATAACAGCTATACAATTTAATGTTGCAGCACAAACGATTTTGACAAGTTTAGGGAGATTTGGCATAGTTATGATTAATAACACGTTAATAACAAACCATAAATTGTTATCTAATTAAAAACTATAATAGTTGGACAAACAAATGTTGCAGCACAAACGATTGACAAGTTTGGGGACATTTTGACATATTTAGGGTCTAGTTATGATTAATAATTCGTTAATAACAAACCATAAAATCATTATTTAATTAAAAACTATAATAAACCAAAAAATGTTGCAGCACAAACGATTGTGACAAGTTTGGGTAGATTTTGACAGAGTTGGGGGTCTAGTTATGGTTAATAACACGCTAATAACAAACCATAAACGTTAATACATTAAAAATTATAATAGACCAAAAATGTTGCAGCACAAACGATTGTGACAAGTTTGGGGACATTTTGACATAGTAATGATTAATAACATGTTAATAATAAACCATAAATGTAATTTGATTAGGTAGTTGGACAAAAAAATGTTGCAGCACAAACGATTGTGACAAGTTTGGGGACATTTTGACATAGTTAATAATACATTAATAGTAAACCATAAAACGTTATTTGATAAAAACTATAATAGACAAAACATTTTTGCAGCACAAATGATTGGGACAAGTGTGGGGACATTTTGACATAGTTGGGCTCTAGGTATGATTAGTAACACGTTAATAACAAACCATAAAACGTTATTTAATAAAAAAATATAATTGACAAACAATTTTTGCAGCACAAACGATTGTGACAAGTTTGGGGACATTTTGACATAATAACATTAATAACAAGTTAATAACAAACCATAAATTGTTAATAAGATAAAAACTATAATAGACAAAAAAATGTTGCAGCACAAACGATTGACAAGTTTGGGGAGATTTTGACATAGTTATGATTAATAATCCGTTAATAACAAACCATAGAACGTTATTTAATTACAAACTATAGTAGACAAAAAATGTTGCAGCACAAAAGATTGTGACAAGTTTGGGGAGATTTTGACATACTGTATTTTTCTGACTATAAGTCGCAGTTTTTTTCATAGTTTGGCTGGGAGTGCGACTTATACTCAGGAGCGACTTATGTGTGAAATTATTAACACATTACCAAAAAATATCAAATAATATTATTTAGCTCATTCACGTAAGAGACTAGACGTATAAGATTTCATGGGATTTAGCAATTAGGAGTGACTGATTGTTTGGTAAACGTATAGCATGTTCTATATGTTATAGTTATTTGAATGACTCTTACCATAATATGTTACGTTAACATACCAGGCACGTTCTCAGTTGGTTATTTATGCCTCATTTAACGTACACTTATTCAGCCTGTTGTTCACTATTCTTTATTTATTTTAAATTGCCTTTCAAATGTCTATTCTTGGTGTTGGGTTTTATCAAATACATTTCCCCAAAAAATGCGACTTATACTCCAGTGCGACTTATGTTTTTTTCCTTCTTTATTATGCATTTTCGGCCGGTGCGACTTATACTCCGGAGCGACTTATACTCCGAAAAATACGGTTGTTAAGGTCTAGTTATGATTAATAACACGTTAATAACAAACCATAAAACTTTTTTTAAATTAAAAACTATAATAGACAAAACAATGTTGCAGCACAAACGATTGTGACATGTCTGGAGACATTTTGACATAGTTATGATTAATAACACGTTAATAACAAACCATAAATCGTTATTAAGATAAGAACTATAATATTTAGACAAAAAAATGTTGCAGCACAAATGGTTGGGACAAGTTTAGGGAGATTTTGACATAGTTATGATGAATAACACGTTAATAACAAACCATAAAAATCGTTATTTAATTAAAAACTATAATAGTTAGATAAAGAAATTGCAGCACAAACGATTGACAAGTTTAGGGAGATTGTGACATAGTTATGATTAGTAACACATTAATAACAAACCATAAAACGTTATTTAATTAAAAACTATAATAGACAAAAATGAATGTTGTAGCACAAACGATTGTGACAAGTTTGGGGAAATGTTGACACACAGTAGTTATGATTAATAACACAATATTGTTATTATAGTTTATTTAATTTAAGCTATAATAGACAAAAAAGTTTTGCAGCACAAATGATTGGGGCATGCTTAGTGAGATTTTGACATCGTTAGGGTATAGTTATAATTAATAACATGTTAATAACAAACCATAAATGTTATTTAATAAAAACTATAATAGTTAGACAAAAAAATGTTGCAGCACAAACGATTGACAAGTTTGGGGACATTTTGACATGGTTAGGGTCTAGTTATGATTAATAGCACGTTAATAACAAACCATAAATCGTTATTTAATTAAAAACTATAATAGACCAAAAAGTGTTGCAGCACAAACGATTGTGACAGTTTGGGTACATTTTGACAGAGTTATGATTAATAACATGTTTAACAAACCATAAATGTCATTTAATCAAAAACTATAATAGTTGGACAAAAACATGTTGCAGCACAAACGATTGTGACAGTTTGGGTACATTTTGACAGAGTTATGATTAATAACATGTTTAACAAACCATAAATGTCATTTAATCAAAAACTATAATAGTTGGACAAAAACATGTTGCAGCACAAACGATTGACAAGTTTGGGGACATTTTGACATAGTTATCATTAATAGCACGTTAATAACAAACCCTAAATGTCATTTAATTAAAAACTATAATAGTTAGACAAAAAAATGTTGCAGCACAAACGATAGTGACAAGGTTTGGGACATTTTGACATAGTTATGCTTAATGATAACACGTTAATAACAAACCATAAAAAAAAACGTTATTTAATAAAAACTAATAGACAAAAAAATGTTGCAGCACGAACGACTGTGACAAGTTTGGGTAGATTTTGACATAGTTATGATTAATAACACGTTAAAAACAAACCATGATATTTAAATAAAAACTATAATAGACTAAACAAAGTTGCAGTACAAACAATTGTGGCAAGTTTGGGGAGATTTTGACATAGTTGGGTTCCAGTTATGCGTAATAACAAGTTAATAACAAACCATAAAACGTTATTTAATTAAAAACTATAATAGACAAAAAAATGTTGCAGCACAAACGATTGTGACAAGTTTGGGGACATTTTGACATAGTTATAATCAGTGTTGGGTTAGTTACTGAAAACCAGTAACTAGTTACAATTACTAGTTACTTAATTTCAAAAGTAACTCAGTTACTAACTCAGTTACTTACATCAAAAAGTAATGCGTTACTGTGAAAAGTAACTATTTAGTTACTTCTTTTACTTTTTTATTAAAGCTCCCATTAATGCCCTTTTAGCCTTCATTTCAGTACTGTTATTGCACTGGAGAATAATACAATCTGTTGATCAACTTGACATGCATTTTTATTTTAACATAATTAATGAAAAACAGCGCAACATAAAAAGGCATTTCTCCTTTCTTTAAACTTGGACCAATGACCATTAATAAAAAAAACAACTTAAAGTGCAACATAAGAAGGCACATCATCTTCCTTGAAACATAGATAGTGAAATAAAGCCTGACATCTGGAGTGATGCTGCTGTCTTCCACACTTGGAGTCATGGATTGTAGAATCCTTGTTTTCAGTGGCAGGATCATTGACACAGATGGTGAAGTTTCAGTGCTCAGTAGAGATGTAACACTTTTGAGGGGTTTAAGCACCTGGAGGACCTCCTCTGCCACTCTCACATCATCATCAGACAGGTTGATGATGTCTTTGACATTTGTCTTCAGGGTCTTGTGGGTCAATGCAGAGTATATAGCTGCCTGCTGCTCCAACATATAAGTGGAGTTCCACCTCATTAGGACATCATGTATGAGCTTTATGAGTAGGCAGCTTTAGCATTTCTTGCTTTGTCTTAAGTACATGAGCAGCTGTTGTGCTAGGAAACCTCCTTCCTGATCCATTCTTTTGACTGAGATGTGATGCCAAATTCACTACATGTGCAAAGCACCTACCTGTGGTCCCAGTCCTGCCTCATTCACTGCATTTATTTGATTTTTGGCATTATAATTTGTAACTGGGATATCTTTATCTTCCATTCCTCCACTGCTTGTGTCAGCACCTGCGCAAAGTGACTCTCGTAGAGGGGGCGTGTCTTCTCATCTCCCAGTCTGCTGTGATGAAGTGAGCGCTTATCGTCACATAGTTTCCCTGGACGTGCACCAGTCTGTCATGAGCGCAACAGATGATGCTCGGGATAGTTCATCATCCACAACTTTTTTCTTCTCCTGCTCATAAAGATCTGGCACAATCTTATCGCTGAGGTGGGTGCGCGACGGGATGTCGTAACGTGGCTCAAGCACGTTCAGCATGTGTTTAAAAGCCTCGTCTTGCACAACAGAGTCTGCACCTATAAACACACCGATTAAATGGCGCGGGGCGTTCAAGCTCTTCCGTTACTCCGCACGCCATGACCACGCTGTGTGTGGACTGAACGTGCATGCGAACAACCTTTTTGTTTTGTTTTATATATCAAACCGCGGATCACGTGTGTGCCTCCCCTTCCCATACCCACACCCAGACACACACACACACGGCTCTTTTTTTCTCTCCGGCTTGTGACAGAGGAAGATTTAGAAGAATGACACCGCAGCGCATCTGTTTCTAGCCGATACTACAAAAAAAATAACGTAAAATAACGCAGTAACGCATCATGTAGTAACGGTAACTGAGTTACTGAATATAAAAAAATAACACGTTAGATTACTAGTTACCGCCGAAACTAACGGCGTTACAGTAACGCGTTACAAAGTAACGCGTTAGTCCCAACACTGCTTATAATTAATAATACGTTGATAACAAACCATAAAACATTATTTAATTAAAAACTATAATAGAAAAAAAAATGTTGCAGCACAAACGATTGCGACAAGTTTGGGGAGATTTTGAAATAGTTATGATTAATAACACGCTAATAACATACCATAAAACGTTATTTAATTAAAAACTTTGATAGACAAAAAAGATTTGCAGCACAAACGTTTGGGATAAGTTTGGGTGGATTTTGACATAGTTATGATTAATAGCACGTTAATAACAAACCATAAATCGTTATTTAATTAAAAACTATGATAGTTCGATAAAGAAATTGCAGCACAAACGATTGACAAGTTTAGGGAGATTGTGACATAGTTATGATTAGTAACACGCTAATAACAAAACATAAAACATTATTTAATTAAAAACTATAATAGACAAAAGAATGTTGCAGCACAAACGATTGACACGTTTGGGGAAATTTTGACATCGTTATGATTAATAACACGTTAATATTGTTATTATAGTTTATTTAATTTAAACTATAATAGACAAAAAAGTTTTGCAGCACAAACGATTGGGGCATGCTTAGGGAGATTTTGACATAGTTAGGGTATAGTTATGATTAATAACACGTTAATAACAAACCATAAATGTTATCTAATTAAAAACTATAATAGTTAGACAAAAAAATGTTGCAGCACAAACGATTGTGACAAGTTTAGGGAGATTTGGCATAGTTAACATGTTAATAACAAACCATAAATCGTTATTTAATTAAAAACTATAATAGTTAGACCAAAGAATTTTGCAGCACAAACAATTGACAAGTTTGTGGACATTTTGACATAGTTATGATTAATAACACGTTAATGACAAACCCTAAATGTCATTTAATTAAAAACTATAATAGTTGGACAAAAAAATGTTGCAGCACAAACAATTGTGACAAGTTTTGGGACTTTTTGACATAGTTATGATTAATAATAACATAGCTGAGATAGGCTCCAGCGCCCCCCACGACCCCGAAGGGAATAAGCGGTAGAAAATGGATGGATGGATGGATGTTAATAACAAACCATAAAACTTTATTTATGAAAAACTATAATAGACAAAAAAAAATGTTGCAGCACAAACGATTGTGACAAGTTTGGGTAGATTTTTGACATAGTTATGATTAATAACACATTAATAACAAACCATAAATGTTATTTAAATAAAAACTATAATAGACAAAATAAAGTTGCAGTACAAACGATTGTGACAAGTTTGGGGGGGGGGGGGGGGGGGGTTTGACATAGTTATGATTAATAACAAACCATAAACATTAAAAACTATAATAGACAATAAAATGTTGCAGCACAAACGATTGGGACAAGTGTGGGGACATTTTGACATAGTTGGGTTGTAGTTATGATTAATAACACGTTAATAACAAACCATAAAAACGTTATTTAATTAAAAACTATAATAGACAAAAAATGTTGCAGCACAAACGATTGTGACAAGTTTGGGGACATTTTGACATTGTTATAATTAATAATAGGTTAATAACAAACCATAAAACATTATTTAATTAAAAACTATGGTAGAAAAAAAAAATGTTGCAGTACAAACGATTGTGACAAGTTTGGGGAGATTTTGACATAGTTATGATTAATAACACGCTAATAACAAACCATAAAAACGATTTAATTAAAGACTTTAATAGACAAAAAATATTTGCAGCACAAACCTTTGGGAGAAGTTTGGGTAGATTTTGACATATATGATTAATAACACATTAATAACAAACCATAAAACGTTATTTAATTAAAAACTATAATAAATAATAATAAATTAAAACATATAATTGTTAGACAAACACATTTTGCAGCACAAACAAAGCACAAATGCTTTGTTTGTGCTTTGGTTTGGGGATGTTTTGACGAGGTGGGGCGTTGGAATTCTGGATGACATCACAGTCAGAAAATTTACTTTAGAATCATTTAAAAACTGTAAAGGCCCAAATGAACATTTTTACTAACGGTTGGGACTAGTTTAGGGAGGTTTGACATGCGTCTGATCTGAGTAGGTGGACGATGACAGGTACAAGCAGATGCTGGATCGCAGTGACAGTGAGAACATCGCCAACACCTACTTTAGGTCAAAGAGGGCCAGCCAGCTTCTTGGGGGCCAAACAACCAAGGGACACGGTAAGATTGTCTTCAAACTTTAAAGCCTGGATTATAGCTCTTCTGGGTTGCCAACGTGGTGTGCAATTCTGTCGTGAACAGCTAGAGGGCGGTGTTTGGTAAGTTTGAGCAATGGAGATGAGATTTATGGCCCCTGAGGAGCCTTAACTTTCAAAGAGCCGTTAAAAAAAACAACCTCTTCATTACAGTTATTTTTTAGGGCTGTCAAATGATTACTTTTTAAATCAGATTAATCCCCTTTTGTAATTTGGGTAAAATACTATCTATTCAAGATCTTAAATTGACTCAGCTTATTTTTAATGCTTCTAAAGGGTTTATTGGCATTTTTCCAAATATAATTCCATGATATGTCTCTTTCATCTAGAATGTTTAAGTCGATCATCCATTTCTGAACACATGCATCATTTGCATTTCTAGTATGATGTTCATTTATTATTCCATAAAATCTTTTAATACATTTCTTAATTGTATCTTGATTAAAAAGTGAATCTTCCAGTTCATGGCTATTAAAAGACATACTTTCAGAGGATATGCATTTATTTACAGCATGTTTTAAAGAGATAAAATAAAATAAATTTTTTTTTGGTATATTATATTTATCTACTAATTCATTCAACGGTTTAAATGAGTTTACATGAATAATATAATGAGGTTTAGTAATACCTCTGTATTTCCATGTTGTCCATTTGACCACATTTGTATTAATAATGATATTAGGATTGTACCAAAGCGGTTGATTCACAGAAAAACAATTTTTGATTTTTTTTTAATCGGTATGAATCGTTACAAATAAGAATCGCGATTAATCTGAAAATCTATTCTTTTGACATTCCAAATAAACATTGTAATTAAAAAACAGACTAAAAATGAGGCTGTAAAATAAATGTGAATACAAAATTGTACCACCCTGCTTGGTGTGTGTACGCTGGAACAACTACACAAATCCACATCAAAACAAGGAACCAGAAAAGTGAGCAACCACAACTCTTTGCAAGCCGGCATCGATCCCACCGGCACCATGATGCTGGAGCATAATCCAGCCTTCATAAATGTAAGTCATCAATCACAATGCCTCCTCCCCACAGCCACATACTCCCCCTCCTTCCTCAACGCGAACACAAGCATGGAGTCTGCCATGCCCCGCCCCTTCCGCCTGGAGTCCCTGACTGTCCCCGCATCCACTGGTAAGACCAGGCGTAAAAAAAACAAATATCATCAATAACGGAAGCCAGCGACAGAATTGATTTCAACTTTGGACCATCAGTGTGTTACGTCATGTTATTACTACTCTGTCATTTAGTAGTGCATCTCAATAAAGTGGAATCTTTTTGAAAGCTAATTCATCTCAGTAGTTCAGTTCAAAAAGTGGAACTCCTACTCTTCAAATTCACTATGGACAGAAATATTTCAAGAATGTCCCTTAATTATCTAAATATCTAAAACAACAAATTCAGTACCTCATCAAATTTTAGAAATGTGTCAAACTGTTTAATATTGTGAACAAATTAAAAAAAATGCGCTGCAAAAACCCTTTGAGCCTCGACTAGGTCTCTTTGTCTTAATTAAAGTCCCAATTTCACATTGTGCACAATATTCTAATTAATTGAGATGCGCTACTATAAAATCTTTACTTAAAAACTGTAAAACTTAGTTTTAGCGTAAAAACTAACTGTAACCATCTTTACACCAATCAACATTATCAGTTAGAATGCTGAAAATTATTTTTCATAATACATGTACAGTCAGTGTTAATAAATCTTTCAGTATATTGACGATGTTGCTGATACTCATTATCTTTGTGTTGATAAACCGAGTCATGTTAAGGTGGTCTGAGGTACATTGATGGCGTAGAAAGCAGAGAAAGGACAGACTGCTTAGTTAATACGGATGTCGGGCTCAAGCTCATCTGATAATGGAAGAGCAGCTGGCCCACAAGTAAGATGAGTAGTACGGGCCAACGATCCTCATTGACTCCTTCCAAGCCTTGCACAGAAACATCAAAACGACCTGGTTCCCAGATAGATGTTTCATATTCAACACTCAGAACATTATAGCAATGTATGTATTTACATTTTTCTTATACATGAGTGAAAAAAAGGCAGCACGGTGGAAAAGGGGTTAGTGAGGCACATGTGTGCCTCACAATACAAAGGTATTGAGTTCAATCCCGGGCTCGGGATCTTTCTGTGTGGAGTTTGCAGGTTCTCCTCGTGACTGCGTGGGTTCCCTCCGGGTACTCCGGCTTCCTCCCACCTCCAAAGACATGCACCTGGGTATAGGTTGATTGGCAACACTAAATTGGCCCTAGTGTGCGAATGTGAGTGTGAATGTTGTCTGTCTATCTGTGTTGGCCCTGCGATGAGGTGGCGACTTGTCCAGGGTGTACCCCGCCGAGAGAGGCTCCAGCACCCCCCGCGACCCCGAAAGGGACAAGCTGTAGAAAATGGATGGATATGTGAAAAAAGGTAAACATAGCCTTTAATTTTCAGTCTGGAGGATGTAAGATGATGAAGCCAAGCTTTTTGGAAAACGTTTTAACAAGAGTCCTTAACTTTCCTTTGGCCTTAGTAAAATGACATGCATCACGAACTGTACATCTGCCACAGTCCAGGTTAGGCACACACGTGAACCCTGAATTTCTCAAGCAGTCCTTTGAACATTTAGTAGAAGTAGTAAATAGTAAGTCTTGTATACTTGGAAGCATGGATATTATATACTGTACTTTCCTGCATCAATCATGTGTGTAAACTAAATATACCTTAAGACATCAAAGACAGACCAAAACTGACTAATTTGGGGATACACATATTTGTCTTTGAATAGCAACAGAACAGGAGGATTTTGGACAAACTGAAGTTATTGTTGCTCCTACTAAGGAAAGAGCTGCTCCTTTAACTTTTCTTTCTGCGTGATCACAGTGCCAAGTAGTGCCTTAATGCTCTAACTCGCTTTTGAGCTGATGGTGCTCTTCAACTCCGTAAGACCTTTGCTGCTCACATGTGTTCGTCTTTGAGCAATCCCAGCTTCTCGAGAGCCTCTTTTCTGTTTGCTCCCATCCCAGAAACCATCATCACTGAATATGCAAAAGAGTTTGAGGCTTTTAGAAGACTGTTTCTCCGACTCTAGGACTGTCTTGAGTAGCACTTCAGGATCATTTTTGGGGTTGACTTTCGCGCTTTTGATTAGTTTCCCCTAATTTATGTTGGCTGGGATGAGAAAGTGAGTAATTGTGGAAGCTAGCACTGTTGTTCCTAGGCCCTAAAGCCACTTGAGCAATTTTGGGATCTGTTGCATTCTTGAGACTATACGATGAGTTTGTGGCTGGGGCTGCTTTATTTCTCCCGGAGACATTGGAAATAATTACTTTTAGTTTCGGAGCAACAGGTGGGGTATCCATCTTAAACTTTCCTATCTCTGAGACAGCTCTGTCTGACTTTGACATGTGTAGAAGATTTTGACCTTTTGGGATGACTGGAGGACACTTGGCCACGTCTATTGTGTGATCAACTCTAGGACACAAAGGTGTTTTATTTGTGGAAGCGCTCACCCGTAGGTAAACAAGAGCATCGTAGGATAGAGGTCTTAGAGGTAAAGTACCCTCAGTTATTTTACTGTATTGTCCTTGAGTTTGGTTGCAGGAGGCCTCCCACCACAGTTTTTGCTGAATTAAATGTTTTTTTTATTTTCCTTCATCTGGAGACCAGCTTTGCCATTAGGTTCAAAGGAATTGGAACTGTGTTAGAGGTTAGAAGTTAGGGTTAAAGGGTTAGGGTTAAGCCAAAGAAAAAGTAGAAAGGTTGGTTAAGGTTAGGGCTAGGCGTTGGGGGTGGGGCGATAGAAGGAAAAGAGAAGAAGTAAGAAGGGTATGTGCTGTCCATCAATAGTCTGCCCGGCTCACACTCACGCCTCATTGAAGCCCCCCGGATGCCTGGTCCCAGGCTGGTGATCCAGAGGCGCTTCGCCCACATACATTGGGTGACATTCCATCTGGAATTGGCTTCCACCACACGTGGCCGGACGGAGGCCCACCCGTGCTGGATTAAATGCTGCACCAGGTGAGTACTCGCGTTTTTATGCCGGACGATGTACTTGTCTTGGTTAAATCTAGTGATGACAGCATTTTTTGGCCACGTACATACTGTAAGTGTGACATCGTCGGCAAGAGATGACGTACACCTAAGGGTGTAACGGTACACACAAATCTTGGTTCAATACGTACCGCGGTTAGAGGTCACGGTTCGGTTTATTTTCGGTACAGCAAGAAAACAACAAAATATACATTTTCTGGTTATTTACCAAATTTGTAAACAATGGCTTTATCCTTTTAACATTAGGAACACTATAATAATTCTACCCAAAAATAGAAATAGCTGTGTGTGTGATGGATGTAAGCCACCACTAGGCTGATCAGTGCAACAGCAGGCAGTCATGAATGCTAAGGATAACAATAACATACATATACACACATGGTCGACTGCCAGGGTTAATGTGGTCAACATATATAAAATAAAAACTAAATAAGATAAGGCTCAGAATTGGTTTCTTAACAAAACCTTTCTACATATAGCAGCTCCCGCCATCAGTGTGTAAATGTGTGTGTGAATGGGTGAACATTCACCCATTCACACAGTGTCAAAGCGCTTTGAGTTCCTTAAAAACAAAAGGTAGAAAAGCGCTATACAAGTATAACCCATTTACCATATAAAGTGCAACATTTCTACACATAAAGTGCAACATTAAACTGCTTCAAGTTGTTGCTCAGATTAAATAAAATGACAAAACTTGTCTTCTACATATAAAAAGTGCAACATTACACAGTCAACTCAGCTTCAGATTAACTTTTTTTTCCCCCCAGCCTTTAACCCTGGTGACTTTCACTCAATCTTCATGTTTTTTTTGCCAGAAAAATAAGTTTATCCACCTTATATGCAGAAAGAGCAGACCTGCTTGCAGTTACAATGTCTCCAGCTGTGGAAAATACCCTTTCACTGGGCACGGAGGTAGCAGGTATGGCGAGGTAGTGCCTGGCTACTTGGCAGTAAGAGGATATAAGGGCTCATTCTTCTTCCACCATAGAAGTGGGTCAAAATTTAGTTTTTAATGCAATAAGGTCTTAAATCTGCCGCTATAAAAACATTTGTTATTGCTTTAGCCCTGCCTGACTCGCCGAGGAGAGGCTGCTTGAATGCGGTGGGTAGCTGCGTTTGCACCACGCTCGTCTTTCTCTTCGTTGAAGCGATGTTCACTTGGGGGTGGTGCTGCTTCAAATGGGTTAGCATGTTTGACGTGTTGCCAGAAGCATACCTTACTGCTGCTGAACAATGTCGGCAAACCGCTTTCGCTTTGTCCGCCTCTCGTCCTCCATTGTTGTATCGCACCGTGAAGCCGAAGGGTTCCCAAACGGGAGATCTTAACGAGGCAAGAGGGTCTTCCAGCTCTGGCTTTTACATGTTGTCGTAGCCCAGTCGTTGCTAGCATGCCGTGTGTTGTGCCTCGGTGTGCATTGTTTACACAACGTGCGGTACGCTACTTATGTCCGTCTGTGCGGTGCGCTACTTAAAGGCCTACTGAAATAAAATTGTTTTATTTAAACAGGGATAGCAGATCTATTCTATGTGTCATACTTGATCATTTCGCGATATTGCCATATTTTTGCTGAAAGGATTTAGTAGAGAACAACGACGATAAAGATCGCAACTTTTGGTATCTGACAAAAAAAAAGCCTTGCCCCTACCAGAAGTAGCGTGACATAGTCAGTTGAACATTTCCGCAAAGTTCCCTATTGTTTACAGTGATGGCGGCCAGAAGTGAGAGCGATTCGGACCGAGAAAGCGACGATTTCCCCATTAATTTGAGCGAGGATGAAAGATTTGTGGACGAGGAAAGTGCAAGTGAAGGACTAGGGGGAGTGGAATCGATTCAGATAGGGAAGATGCTGTGAGAGGCGGGTGGGACCTGATATTCAGCTGGGAATGACTACAACAGTAAAGAAACACAAGACATATGTATATATATACTCTATTAGCCACAACACAACCAGCCCAAAGGACCGTTCACCTAACCCAAGGTTCATAAAGCTTATATATTTACCCAAAGTTACGTACATGACACGCACGTACGGGCAAGCGATCAAATGTTTGGAAGCGTGCGGGTGGGACCTGATATTCAGCTGGGAATGACTACAACAGTAAATAAACACGAGACATATATATACTCTATTAGCCACAACACAACCAGGCTTATATTTAATATGTCACAAATTAATCCCGCATAAAAACACCTAGGTGTTTGTTATGCTAGCTCCTAGCTCCCGTCCATATAACCCGCCAATACAATTCAAACACCTGCACAACACACACAATCACTCAGCCCAAAGGACCGTTCACCTAACCAAAGGTTCATAAAGCTTACATATTTACCCAAAGTTACGTACGTGACACGCACGTACGGGCAAGCGATCAAATGTTTGGAAGCGCAGCTGCGTACTCACGGTACCACGTTTGCGTCTGTGTATCCAAATCAAAGTAATCCTGGTAAGAGTCTGTGTTGTCCCAGTTCTCTACAGGCGTCTGTGTATCGAAGTCAAAGTCCTCCTGGTAAGAGTCTCTGTTGTCCGAGTTCTTCGATCTTTACTGCATCTTTCGGGAATGTAAACAATGAAACACCGGCTGTGTTGTGTTGCTGACTTCCCTCGCAAAATACTCCGCTTCGCACCGACAACTTTCTTCTTTGCTTGCTCAGCTTCTTTCTCCATAATGCAATGAACAAATTGCAACAGATTCACCAACACAGATGTCCAGAATACTGTGGAATAATGAGATGAAAACAGAGCTATTTTGTATTGGCTTCAATGGGGGATCCATACCTCTGTTTCACTGGCTACGTCACGCGCATACATCATCATCCAAAGGCGTTTTCAACCGGAAGTTTAGCGGGAAATTTAAAATTGCACTTCATAAGTTAACCCAGCCGTATTGGCATGTGTTGCAATTTTAAGATTTCATCATTGATATATAACCTATCAGACTGCGTGGTCGGTAGTAGTGGGTTTCAGTAGGCCTTTAATATGTCCGTGTGGAAACCCGTTCGGTGCACCTCCGTTCCGAACCGAACCCCCCGTACCGAAACGGTTCAATACAAATACACGTACACGTTACACCCTTACGTACACACAATTTTTAGTGTACTGGTCACTCCGGCAGAGCGGCCAGAACATTTTACCGCCGTGGCGGTTGACGAGCCACGGTGTGTGGCGGAAGAGAGCGGTTTTCCGAGTCGAGGGCAAGTCTCAAAGCCAGCTGACCCGGGCGCTGACCAGCAGCTCACCCAGGTTTGGGTTTTTGCCGTAGGCCGACACCAATTAGTGGTCCCGCAGCTTCCCACTACTCTCCACAAAGTTCTGAAAGTTGTTTTTAACCTTTCTGGTGACCTGTACGGCTGTGGGAGAGTGGGTGGTGATGAGAGGAATCATGGATGTCCCAGGGGCAGGCCCCTTCAGGTCCAGGAAGACCTTAGTCTGTTTCCTGAGGAAGGACCTGGAGTAGCCCCTCTACTTCAGGGCAGAAAAGAAGGCCCTTGTGGCCACCGCGAAGTCCTCCCGCCTGGTACAAATCCTATGAAACCTCAGCAATTAAGATTTCACCAACCCTGCAAAGGTATGCTTGGGTGGAAGCTGCTTTTATACAGGAGAGCATGGGTGTCGGTCGCCTTAAAAAACACCTTGATATCCAGCAGTGGAGGCTGGTGACTTCCAGAATTGAGGAGGCCATTTTTTTCCGCTTGCTCACTTCACTCGCGATGGAATGTTCCCTGTTCTCTTATCTGTCTTTGTGCTGGCCAAAGGCATACTATTTGGAGTGTAAGCTACAGTCAGAAAGTTCTTGCTGATGCAATTCATTGTGCAGAGCTTAGCCTTGTGCCTTCCTGAAGAAATTACATTGCTGTAAGTCTATGAGCCTGCCTGATAATTAAGCTGAGAAATGACATTTGGATGTTATATAAACGCCAAGTGAACATGTGTAAAAGGCAGGAATTTTAATTATGTAGTTAAAAACAATTTTGTTTAGCTTACATTTTTCATTC
>NC_084756.1:7267772-7275272 GCF_033978785.1 Entelurus aequoreus | reverse complement strand
CTTAAGGCTCTGGATGCTGTGGGCCTGTCTTGGTTGACAAGACTCTGCAACATTGCATGGACATCAGGGGGCGGTACCTCTGGATTGGCAGACCGGGGTGGTGGTTCCTCTCTTTAAGAAGGGGAACCGGAGGGTGTGTTCCAACTATTGTGGGATCAGGCTCCTCAGCCTTCCTGGTAAGGTCTATTCAGGTGTACTGGAGAGGAGGCTACGCCGGATGGTCGAACCTCGGATTCAGGAGGAACAGTGTGGTTTTCGTCCTGGTCGTGGAACTGTGGACCAGCTGTATACTCTCGGCAGGGTCCTGAGGGTGCATGGGAGTTTGCCCAACAAGTCTACATGTGCTTTGTGGACTTGGAGAAGGCATTTGACTGTGTCCCTTGGGAAGTCCTGTGGGGAGTGCTCAGAGAGTATGGTGTATCGGACTGTCTGATTGTGGCGGTCCGCTCCCTGTATGATCAGTGTCAGAGCTTGGTCCACATTGCCGACAGTAAATCAGACCTGTAT
This sequence comes from Entelurus aequoreus, assembly GCF_033978785.1. NCBI lineage: Eukaryota > Metazoa > Chordata > Actinopteri > Syngnathiformes > Syngnathidae > Entelurus > Entelurus aequoreus. The sequence continues at coordinate 7,274,765 of NC_084756.1, read as the reverse complement.
CTAGTGAGGGTTGGACTCTGCCAAGGCTGCCCTTTGTCACCCATTCTGTTCATAACTTTTATGGACAGAATTTCTAGGCGCAGTCAGAGCGTTGAGGGGATCTGGTTTGGTGGCTGCAGGATTAGGTCTCTGCTTTTTGCAGATGATGTGGTCCTGATGGCTTCATCTGGCCAAGATCTTCAGCTCTCACTGGATCGGTTCGCAGTCGAGTGTGAAGCGACTGGGATGGGAATCAGCACCTCCAAGTCCGAGTCCATGGTTCTCGCCCGGAAAAGGGTGGAGTGCCATCTCCGGGTTGGGGAGGAGATCTTGCCCCAAGTGGAGGAGTTCAAGTACCTCATAGTCTTGTTCACGAGTGAGGAAAGAGTGGATCGTGAGATCGACAAGCAAATTGGTGCGGCGTCTTCAGTAATGCGGACGCTGTATCGATCCGTTGTGGTGAAGAAGGAGCTGAGCCGGAAGGCAAATCTCTCAATTTACCGGTTGATCTACGTTCCCATCCTCACCTATGGTCATGAGCTTTGGGTTATGACCGAAAGAACAAGATCACGGGTACAAGCGGCCGGGTGGTGGGGCTCTCCCTTAGAGATAGGGTGAGAAGCTCTGTCATCCGGGAGGAGCTCAAAGTAAAGCCGCTGCTTCTCCACATCGAGAGGAGCCAGATGAGGTGGTTCGGGCATCTGGTCAGGATGCCACCCGAACGCCTCCATAGGGAGGTGTTTCGGGCTCGTCCGACCGGTAGGAGGCCACGGGGAAGACCCAGGACACGTTGGGAAGACTATCTCTCCTGGCTGGCCTGGGAACACCTCGGGATCCCCCAAGAAGAGCTGGACGAAGTGGCTGGGGAGAGGGAAGTCTGGGCTTCCCTGCTTAGGCTGTTGCCCCCGCGACCCGACCTCGGATAAGTGGAAGAAGATGGATGGATGGATGGACAGTTAAATGATATTAAATAACAATAAAGTAGTGCAATTATGATAAATAACAATAAAGTAGTACAATGATAGTAAATAACAATAACAGTGCAATGATAATACATAACAATAAAACAGTCATAATAAATAACAATAAAGTAGTGCAATGGTAATAAATAACAATAACACAGGGCAATGATAATAAATAACAATAAAACAGTGCAATGATAATAAATAACAATGAAGTAGTGCAATGATAATAATATTGTAGTTTACTAGAAATGTACAGTAAACCCTTGTTTATCGCTGTTAAATGGTTACAATAGGTAAAATACTAAGGTATTATAAGAGTTACAATAGGTAAAATACTAACATATTATAAGAGTTACAATAGGTAACATACTAACATAACAGTTACAATAGGTAAAATACTAACATATTATAAGAGTTACAATAGGTAAAATACTAACATATTATAAAAGTTACAATAGGTAAAATACTAATGTATTATAAAAGTTACAATACGTGAAATAGTAACATATTATAGGAGTTACAATAAGTAAAATACTAATGTATTATAAGACTTACAATAGGTAAAATACTAACATAACAGTTACAATAGGTAAAATACTAACATATTATAAGTCTTACAATAGGTAATATACTAATGTATTATAAGAGTTACAATATGTAAAATACTAATGTATTATAAGAGAGGCAATAGGTAAAATACTAACATAACAGTTACAATAGGTAAAAATTACTAACATATTATAAGAGTTACAATAGGTAAAATACTAATGTATTATACGAGTTACAATAGGTAAAATACTAAGGTATTATAAGAGTTACAATAGGTAAATAAAATACTAATGTATTATAAGAGTTACAATAGATAAAATACTAATGTATTATAAGAGTTACAATAGGTAAATAAAATACTAATGTATTATAAGAGTTACAATAGGTAAAATACTAAGGTATTATAAGAGTTACAATCAGTACCACAGTACAATTCCTGAGGTGAATGTTTTCATGCTCTTCAGCATCCACACAATCAGTTAAATGCTTTCAATAAAGCTTTTTCCAGCCAAAAAAACCCATTTTACTGATTGCTTGTTGAGCCTTTCTGGCTGCCAAGTACCACTCAGAGACAGCAGTGACGTCTTACATACGTCCGTACTTAGATACGTCCATACTTCGATACGTCCATACTTACATACGTCCGTACTTAGATACGTCCGGACTTAGATACGTCCGTACTTAAGATACGTACTTCAGGTGTCTGCTCCACCTTTACACCTTTCTCTGCACTTTATTGCCCACTCAGCAAGAATAATGATGTCACATATAAAGCCACACAGTACTCAGAAGGACTTTTTTGTTTATATTACCACTATGACAGATTTCTAGATCATATAGTTGATGTAGATGATCATATAGTTGATGTAGATGATCATATAGTTGATGTAGATGATCATATAGTAGATGTAGATGATTATATAGTACATGTAGATGATCATATAGTAGATGTAGATGATCATATAGTTGATGTAGATGATCATATAGTTGATGTAGATGATCATATAGTAGATGTAGATGATTATATAGTACATGTAGATGATCATATAGTAGATGTAGATGATCATATAGTTGATGTAGATGATCATATAGTACATGTTGATGATCATATAGTAGATGTAGATGATCATATAGTAGATGTAGATGATCATATAGTTGATGTAGATGATCATATAGTACATGTAGATGATCATATAGTAGATGTAGATGATCATATAGTAGATGTAGATGATCATATAGTAGATGTAGATGATCATATAGTACATGTAGATGATCATATAGTAGATGTAGATGATCATATAGTTGATGTAGAAGATCATATAGTTGATGTAGATGATCATATAGTAGATGTAGATGATCATATAGTACATGTAGATGATCATATAGTAGATGTAGAAGATCATATAGTAGATGTAGATGATCATATAGTTGATGTAGAAGATCATATAGTTGATGTAGAAGATCATATAGTTGATGTAGAAGATCATATAGTAGATGTAGATGATCATATAGTTGATGTAGAAGATCATATAGTTGATGTAGATGATCATATAGTTGATGTAGAAGATCATATAGTTGATGTAGAAGATCATATAGTAGATGTAGATGATCATATAGTTGATGTAGAAGATCATATAGTTGATGTAGATGATCATATAGTTGATGTAGATGATCATATAGTTGATGTAGGTGATCATATAGTTGATATAGATGATCAATCTCTAAAGGATATCACCACATGGGCTCAGGAACACTTCAGAAACCCACTGTCAGTAACTACAGTTGGTCGCTACATCTGTAAGTGCAAGTTAAAGCTCTACTATGCAAAGCGAAAGCCATTTATCAACAACACCCAGAAACGCCTTCTACTTCTCTGGGCCCGAGATCATCTAAGATGGACTGATGCAAAGTGGAAAAGTGTTCTGTGGTCTGACGAGTCCACATTTTAAATTGTTTTTGGAAATATTCGACATTATGTCATCCGGACCAAAGGGGAAGCGAACCATCCAGACTGTTATCGACGCAAAGTGTAAAAGCCAGCATGTGTGATGGTATGGGGGTGCATTTTTGCCCAAGACATGGGTAACTTACACATCTGTGAAGGCACCATTAATGCTGAAAGGTACATACAGGTTTTGGAACAACATATGCTGCCATCTAAGCGCCGTCTTTTTCAGCGAGACAATGCCAAGCCACATTCAGCATGTGTTACAACAGCGTGGCTTCGTAAAAAAGAGTGCGGGTACTTTCCTGGCCCGCCTGCAGTCCAGACCTGTCTCCCATCGAAAATGTGTGGCGCATTATGAAGCCTAAAATACAACAGCGGAGACCCCGGACTGTTGAACGACTGAAGCTCTACATTAAACAAGAATGGGAAATAATTCCACTTTCAAAGCTTCAACATTTAGTTTCCTCAGTTCCCAATCGTTTATTGAGCGTTGTTAAAAGGAAAGGCCATGTAACACAGTGGTGAACATGCCCTTTCCCAACTACTTTGGCACGTGTTGCAGCCATGAAATTCTAAGTTAATTATTATTTGCAAAAAAAAAAAAAAAAGTTTATGAGTTTGAACATCAAATATGTTGTCTTTGTAGTGCATTCAACTGAATATGGGTTGAAAAGGATTTGCAAATCATTGTATTCCGTTTATATTTACATCTAACACAATTTCCCAACTCATATGGAAACGGGGTTAGTATATGTATGTATAAGTACAGAAAAAAAAAGATTTATTTCACTCCAGTATCCTCACAGTGACATCTAATTAGCACTAATGCATCCTCTTCACTGGAAGTTGCTTATGTTTAAATCTCTGCCAACAGCATCCTCTCTGTCACGCACACACACACACACACACACACACACACACACACACACACACACACACACACACACACACACACACACACACACACACACACACACACACACACACACACACACACACACACACACACACACACACACACAGCCCGGGTGAACTACTACTGCAGGAAGAGAAGGTCCCTCCCCTCCATCATGTGCAGAGAAGAGAGTGAGGGAGGTCTGAGAGGACTTGATGCATTTAGCACAAGCTGCATCCAACATCACAAGCTGCTGAGGGTGCATCCAGCATCAGAAGCTGCTGAGGGTCCATCCAACATCAGAAGCTGCTGAGGGTCCATCCAGCATCAGAAGCTGCTGAGGGTGCATCCAGCATCAGAAGCTGCTGAGGGTCCATCCAACATCAGAAGCTGCTGAGGGTCCATCCAGCATCAGAAGCTGCTGAGGGTCCTTCCAGCATCAGAAGCTGCTGAGGGTCCATCCAACATCAGAAGCTGCTGAGGGTCCATCCAACATCAGAACCTGCTGAGGGTCCATCCAGCATCAGAAGCTGCTGAGGGTGCATCCAACATCAGAAGCTGCTGAGGGTCCATCCAGCATCAGAAGCTGCTGAGGGTGCATCCAACATCAGAAGCTGCTGAGGGTGCATCCAGCATCAGAAGCTGCTGAGGGTCCATCCAGCATCAGAAGCTGCTGAGGGTCCATCCAACATCAGAAGCGGCTGAGGGTCCATCCAGCATCAGAAGCTGCTGAGGGTGCATCCAACATCAGAAGCTGCTGAGGGTGCATCCAACATCACAAGCTGCTGAGGGTCCATCCAACATCAGAAGCGGCTGAGGGTGCATCCAACATCAGAAGCTGCTGAGGGTCCATCCAGCATAAGAAGCTGCTGAGGGTGCATCCAGCATCAGAAGCTGCTGAGGGTCCATCCAACATCAGAAGCTGCTGAGGGTCCATCCAGCATCAGAAGCTGCTGAGGGTCCTTCCAGCATCAGAAGCTGCTGAGGGTCCATCCAACATCAGAAGCTGCTGAGGGTCCATCCAACATCAGAACCTGCTGAGGGTCCATCCAGCATCAGAAGCTGCTGAGGGTGCATCCAACATCAGAAGCTGCTGAGGGTCCATCCAGCATCAGAAGCTGCTGAGGGTGCATCCAACATCAGAAGCTGCTGAGGGTGCATCCAGCATCAGAAGCTGCTGAGGGTCCATCCAGCATCAGAAGCTGCTGAGGGTCCATCCAACATCAGAAGCGGCTGAGGGTCCATCCAGCATCAGAAGCTGCTGAGGGTGCATCCAACATCAGAAGCTGCTGAGGGTCCATCCAGCATCAGAAGCTGCTGAGGGTGCATCCAACATCAGAAGCTGCTGAGGGTGCATCCAGCATCAGAAGCTGCTGAGGGTCCATCCAGCATCAGAAGCTGCTGAGGGTCCATCCAACATCAGAAGCGGCTGAGGGTCCATCCAGCATCAGAAGCTGCTGAGGGTGCATCCAACATCAGAAGCTGCTGAGGGTCCATCCAACATCAGAAGCGGCTGAGGGTGCATCCAACATCAGAAGCTGCTGAGGGTCCATCCAGCATCAGAAGCTGCTGAGGGTGCATCCAGCATCAGAAGCTGCTGAGGGTCCATCCAGCATCAGAAGCTGCTGAGGGTGCATCCAACATCAGAAGCTGCTGAGGGTCCATCCAACATCAGAAGCGGCTGAGGGTCCATCCAGCATCAGAAGCTGCTGAGGGTGCATCCAACATCAGAAGCTGCTGAGGGTCCATCCAACATCAGAAGCGGCTGAGGGTGCATCCAACATCAGAAGCTGCTGAGGGTCCATCCAGCATCAGAAGCTGCTGAGGGTCCATCCAACATCAGAAGCGGCTGAGGGTGCATCCAGCATCAGAAGCTGCTGAGGGTGCATCCAACATCAGAAGCTGCTGAGGGTCCATCCAACATCAGAAGCGGCTGAGGGTGCATCCAGCATCAGAAGCTGCTGAGGGTGCATCCAACATCAGAAGCTGCTGAGGGTCCATCCAGCATCAGAAGCTGCTGAGGGTCCATCCAGCATCAGAAGCTGCTGAGGGTCCATCCAGCATCAGAAGCTGCTGAGGGTCCATCCAGTATCAGAAGCTGCTGAGGGTGCATCCAACATGTGAAGAAGTTCCTGGGAGTGGAAGCAAGACGTGAGTTTGGTGTGAAGAATGTCTTCCTGTCCTGGCATGAAGGAGCTGGAGCTGCCGGACCCTCTCTACATCTCCATGGAGGTGCTGGTGGCTCTGGCCGCTGTGCTGGGCAACGTTCTGGTGGTGCTGGTGGTGTGGCTGAACCGGGCCCTGCGCAACACCACCTTCTGCTTCATGGTGTCCCTGGCGCTGGCTGACATCTCGGTGGGGGTTCTGGTGATCCCTCTGGCCATCACCATCAGCCTGGACATCTGCACCAGCTTCTACACCTGCCTCTTGCTCTGCTGCCTGGTGGTCATCATCACGCAGAGCTCCATCCTCTCGCTGCTCGCCATCGCCGTCGACCGCTACCTGAGGGTGAAGATTCCCACCAGGTGAGCTTTGTCAGTGTCATGGGGGAGCTGGAGCCTATCCCAGGCTGCTCAGCATGTCAAAATATCCTTTGCTTGTCTTTTCTCAGGTTTAGCCCATCTCCTCTAAATTGAGGTAGAAATGAAATGGTGAGG
>NC_084756.1:7217729-7267752 GCF_033978785.1 Entelurus aequoreus | reverse complement strand
ATTGTATGTTCATCATATGTTCATGTTTAGCACAACATCATCGTATGTTCATCATTTGTTCATGTTTAGCACAACATCATTGCATGATCATCACATGTTCATGTTTAGCACAACATCATTGTATGTTCGTCATATGTTCATGTTTAGCACAACGACATTGTATGTTCATCATATGTTCATGTTTAGCACAACATCATCATATGTTCATCACATGTTCATGTTTAGCACAACATAATTGTATGTTTATCATATGTTCATGTTTAGCACAACATCATCGTATGATCATCACATGTTCATGTTTAGCACAACAACATTGTATGTTCATCATATGTTCATGTTTAGCACAACATAATTGTATGTTCATCATATGTTCATGTTTAGCACAACATCATCGTATGATCATCACATGTTCATGTTTAGCACAACAACATTGTATGTTCATCATATGTTCATGTTTAGCACAGCATCATTGTATGTTCATCATATGTTCATGTTTAGCACAACATCATCGTATGTTCATCATTTGTTCATGTTTAGCACAACATCATTGTATGTTCATCATATGTTCATGTTTAGCACAACATCATTGTATGTTCATCATATGTTCATGTTTAGCACAACAACATTGTATGTTCATCATATGTTCATGTTTAGCACAACATAATTGTATGTTCATCATATGTTCATGTTTAGCACAACATCATCGTATGATCATCATATGTTCATGTTTAGCACAACATCATCGTATGTTCATCATTTGTTCATGTTTAGCACAACATCATTGTATGTTCATCATATGTTCATGTTTAGCACAACATCATCGTATGATCATCATATGTTCATGTTTAGCACAACATTATCGTATGTTCATCATTTGTTCATGTTTAGCACAACATCATTGTATGTTCATCATATGTTCATGTTTAGCACAACTACATTGTATGTTCATCATATGTTCATGTTTAGCACAACATCATTGCATGATCATCACATGTTCATGTTTAGCACAACAACATTGTATGTTCATCATATGTTCATGTTTAGCACAACATCATTGTATGTTCATCATATGTTCATGTTTAGCACAACATAATCATATGTTCATCACATGTTCATGTTTAGCACAACAACATTGTATGTTCATCATATGTTCATGTTTAGCACAACATCATTGTATGTTCATCATATGTTCATGTTTAGCACAACATCATCGTATGTTCATCATTTGTTCATGTTTAGCACAACATCATTGCATGATCATCACATGTTCATGTTTAGCACAACATCATTGTATGTTCGTCATATGTTCATGTTTAGCACAACGACATTGTATGTTCATCATATGTTCATGTTTAGCACAACATCATCATATGTTCATCACATGTTCATGTTTAGCACAACATAATTGTATGTTTATCATATGTTCATGTTTAGCACAACATCATCGTATGATCATCACATGTTCATGTTTAGCACAACAACATTGTATGTTCATCATATGTTCATGTTTAGCACAACATAATTGTATGTTCATCATATGTTCATGTTTAGCACAACATCATCGTATGTTCATCATTTGTTCATGTTTAGCACAACATAATTGTATGTTCATCATATGTTCATGTTTAGCACAACATCATTGTATGTTCATCATATGTTCATGTTTAGCACAACATCATCATATGTTCATCACATGTTCATGTTTAGCACAACAACATTGTATGTTCATCATATGTTCATGTTTAGCACAACATAATTGTATGTTCTCATATGTTCATGTTTAGCACAACATTATCGTATGTTCACCATATGTTCATGTTTAGCACAACATCATTGTATGTTCATCATATGTTCATGTTTAGCACAACATCGTTGTATGTTCATCATATGTTCATGTTTAGCACAACATCATCGTATGATCATCATATGTTCATGTTTAGCACAACATCATCGTATGATCATCATATGTTCATGTTTAGCACAACATCATTGTATGTTCATCATATGTTCATGTTTAGCACAACATCATCGTATGATCATCATATGTTCATGTTTAGCACAACATCATCGTATGTTCATCATTTGTTCATGTTTAGCACAACATCATTGTATGTTCATCATATGTTCATGTTTAGCACAACGACATTGTATGTTCATCATATGTTCATGTTTAGCACAACATCATCATATGTTCATCACATTTTCATGTTTAGCACAACATCATTGTATGTTCATCATATGTTCATGTTTAGCACAACATCATCGTATGATCATCACATGTTCATGTTTAGCACAACAACATTGTATGTTCATCATATGTTCATGTTTAGCACAACATCATTGTATGTTCATCATATGTTCATGTTTAGCACAACATCATTGTATGTTCATCATATGTTCATGTCTAGCACAACATCATTGTATGTTCATCATATGTTCATGTTTAGCACAACATCATTGTATGTTCATCATATGTTCATGTTTAGCACAACATCATCGTATGATCATCATATGTTCATGTTTAGCACAACATAATCGTATGTTCATCATTTGTTCACGTTTAGCACAACATCATTGTATGTTCGTCATATGTTCATGTTTAGCACAACGACATTGTATGTTCATCATATGTTCATGTTTAGCACAACATCATCATATGTTCATCACATGTTCATGTTTAGCACAACATCATTGTATGTTCATCATATGTTCATGTTTAGCACAACATCATCGTATGATCATCACATGTTCATGTTTAGCACAACAACATTGTATGTTCATCATATGTTCATGTTTAGCACAACATCATTGTATGTTCATCATATGTTCATGTTTAGCACAACATCATCGTATGTTCATCATTTGTTCATGTTTAGCACAACATCATTGTATGTTCATCATATGTTCATGTTTAGCACAACATCATCGTATGTTCATCATATGTTCATGTTTAGCACAACAACATTGTATGTTCATCATATGTTCATGTTTAGCACAACATCATTGTATGTTCATCATATGTTCATGTTTAGCACAACATCATCGTATGATCATCATATGTTCATGTTTAGCACAACATCATTGTATGTTCATCATATATTCATGTTTAGCACAACATCATCGTATGTTCATCATTTGTTCATGTTTAGCACAACATATTGTATGTTCATCATACGTTCATGTTTAGCACAACGACATTGTATGTTCATCATATGTTCATGTTTAGCACAACATCATCGTATGTTCATCACATGTTCATGTTTAGCACAACATCATTGTATGTTCATCATATGTTCATGTTTAGCACAACATCATCGTATGATCATCACATGTTCATGTTTAGCACAACAACATTGTATGTTCATCATATGTTCATGTTTAGTACAACATCATTGTATGTTCATCATATGTTCATGTTTAGCACAACAACATTGTATGTTCATCATATCAATCAATCAATCAATCAATGTTTATTTATATAGCCCTAAATCACAAGTGTCTCAAAGGGCTGTACAAGCCGCAACGACATCCTCGGTGTCGAGTGGGTCTGACATAATATTGTGAAAGTCCAACACATCAGCGAAAGTCCAGTCCATGGTGGGGCCAGCGGGAACCATCCCGAGCGGAGACGGGTCAGCAGCGTAGAGATGTCCCCATCTGATGGACAGGCTAGCGGTCCACCCCGGAGCAGAGTAGAAAAGAAAAGAAAAGAAACGGCAGATCAACTGGTCTAAAAAGGGAGTCTATTTAAAGGCTAGAGTATACAAATGAGTTTTAAGATGAGACTTAAATGCTTCTACTGAGGTAGCATCTCTAACTTTTACCGGGAGGGCATTCCATAGTATTGGAGCCCGTTCATGTTCATGTTTAGCACAACATCATTGTATGTTCATCATATGTTCATGTTTAGCACAACATTATCGTATGTTCACCATATGTTCATGTTTAGCACAACATCATTGTATGTTCATCATATGTTCATGTTTAGCACAACATCGTTGTATGTTCATCATATGTTCATGTTTAGCACAACATAATTGTATGTTCATCATATGTTCATGTTTAGCACAACATCATCGTATGATCATCATATGTTCATGTTTAGCACAACATCATCATATGTTCATCATTTGTTCATGTTTAGCACAACATCATTGTATGTTCATCATATGTTCATGTTTAGCACAACGACATTGTATGTTCATCATATGTTCATGTTTAGCACAACATAATCGTATGTTCATCACATGTTCATGTTTAGCACAACATCATTGTATGTTCATCATATGTTCATGTTTAGCACAACATCATCGTATGATCATCACATGTTCATGTTTAGCACAACAACATTGTATGTTCATCATATGTTCATGTTTAGCACAACATCATTGTATGTTCATCATATGTTCATGTTTAGCACAACATCATTGTATGTTCATCATATGTTCATGTTTAGCACAACATCATTGTATGTTCATCATATGTTCATGTTTAGCACAACATCATTGTATGTTCATCATATGTTCATGTTTAGCACAACATCATCGTATGATCATCACATGTTCATGTTTAGCACAACAACATTGTATGTTCATCATATGTTCATGTTTAGCACAACATCATTGTATGTTCATCATATGTTCATGTTTAGCACAACATCATCATATGTTCATCACATGTTCATGTTTAGCACAACAACATTGTATGTTCATCATATGTTCATGTTTAGCACAACATCATTGTATGTTCATCATATGTTCATGTTTAGCACAACATTATCGTATGTTCACCATATGTTCATGTTTAGCACAACATCATTGTATGTTCATCATATGTTCATGTTTAGCACAACATCATTGTATGTTCATCATATGTTCATGTTTAGCACAACATCATCGTATGATCATCATATGTTCATGTTTAGCACAACATCATTGTATGTTCATCATATGTTCATGTTTAGCACAACATCATTGTATGTTCATCATATGTTCATGTTTAGCACAACATCATTGTATGTTCATCGTATGTTCATGTTTAGCACAACATCATTGTATGTTCAACATATGTTCATGTTTAGCACAACATCATTGTGTGTTCATCTTATGTTCATGTTTAGCACAACATCATTGTATGTTCATCATATGTTCATGTTTAGCACAACATCATCATATGTTCATCACATGTTCATGTTTAGCACAACAACATTGTATGTTCATCATATGTTCATGTTTAGCACAACATCATTGTATGTTCATCATATGTTCATGTTTAGCACAACATAATTGTATGTTCATCATATGTTCATGTTTAGCACAACATCATTGTATGTTCATCATATGTTCATGTTTAGCACAACATCATTGTATGTTCATCATATGTTCATGTTTAGCACAACATCATCGTATGATCATCATATGTTCATGTTTAGCACAACATAATTGTATGTTCATCATTTGTTCATGTTTAGCACAACATCATTGTATGTTCGTCATATGTTCATGTTTAGCACAACAACATTGTATGTTCATCATATGTTCATGTTTAGCACAACATAATCATATGTTCATCACATGTTCATGTTTAGCACAACATCATTGTATGTTCATCATATGTTCATGTTTAGCACAACATCATCGTATGATCATCACATGTTCATGTTTAGCACAACAACATTGTATGTTCATCATATGTTCATGTTTAGCACAGCATCATTGTATGTTCATCATATGTTCATGTTTAGCACAACATCATCGTATGTTCATCATTTGTTCATGTTTAGCACAACATCATTGTATGTTCATCATATGTTCATGTTTAGCACAACATCATCGTATGTTCATCATATGTTCATGTTTAGCACAACAACATTGTATGTTCATCATATGTTCATGTTTAGCACAACATAATTGTATGTTCATCATATGTTCATGTTTAGCACAACATCATCGTATGATCATCATATGTTCATGTTTAGCACAACATCATCGTATGTTCATCATTTGTTCATGTTTAGCACAACATCATTGTATGTTCATCATATGTTCATGTTTAGCACAACATCATCGTATGATCATCATATGTTCATGTTTAGCACAACATTATCGTATGTTCATCATTTGTTCATGTTTAGCACAACATCATTGTATGTTCATCATATGTTCATGTTTAGCACAACTACATTGTATGTTCATCATATGTTCATGTTTAGCACAACATCATTGCATGATCATCACATGTTCATGTTTAGCACAACAACATTGTATGTTCATCATATGTTCATGTTTAGCACAACATAATTGTATGTTCATCATATGTTCATGTTTAGCACAACATAATCATATGTTCATCACATGTTCATGTTTAGCACAAAAACATTGTATGTTCATCACATGTTCATGTTTAGCACAACATCATTGTATGTTCATCATATGTTCATGTTTAGCACAACATCATCGTATGTTCATCATTTGTTCATGTTTAGCACAACATCATTGTATGTTCATCATATGTTCATGTTTAGCACAACATCATTGTATGTTCATCACTTATTTGAGTCCCTTCTCATGCAGAGGACTTATTTTTGAGGTTCATGTGTTGAATAAATAATCATCTTTACCATGAACACATGCTTTCATAAACTGTTAGTAGGTGACACATAGTTCATGAATATGATTACAATTAATTCATTGTCAATATTGGAGTGGGCCCCGGGCCCCTGTGTCGTTGGGCTTAAGAACCCTGTCTTAAAGGTTCTCATTACATTTGTGATCTCGTCAAGATTTAATGAACAAAAGAGAAAAATTCGACACATATTCAATGAGTGTTCTTTTTTCCTAGTCCACCTGAATGTAACATAACGCATGCGCACTGTGCATATTAAAGCTAATCAAGTGTCACGTTCCAATTTACCGTAAAGTACAAAAGCAAGTTGACTTTGCCAGCTTTTAATCGTTGCCTATACGTAATTGATTTTTTAGTGAGTTGTAGTTTCCGAGCCTTTATATAATCGAATAGAAGCTAGTAATCGAATACTAGCTGGTCCCGTCGGCCGGTCAGAAGACGCGTCCTTACGTTGTGTGTCCACTAGAGGGCAGTGTGGTGTGGAAGTTACTGCATGCCTTTATTTATTTATTTATTTATTATTATTATCTATTTATTTATAAATCTTTATGTATACTTTACAACAAAGTTGCTGCATGGCCTTTTTTATTTTTTATTTTTTAATTTTATTTTATAAATCTTTATTTATAATTTGCAACATTTACATACAAAGTTGCTGCATGGCTTTTTTTATTTTTATTGTTTGTAATTCACTTTTATAAATCTTTATTTATAATATACAACATTTACATACAAAGTTGCTGCATGGCTTTTTTATTTTTATTTTTTTAAATTTATTTCCATAAATCGTTATTTATAATATACAACATTTACATACAAAGTTGCCGCATGGATTATTTTTTTCTTTTTTAAAAAAATTTAATTTATTTTTATAAATCGTTATTTATAATATGCAACATTTACATACAAAGTTGCTGCATGGCTTATTTATTTTTTTTAAACATTTTTTAAATAAATCTTTATTTATAATTTGCAACATTTATATACGAAGTTGCTGCATGGCTTTTTTATTTTTATTTTTTTTAATTCATTTTTATATATCTTTATTTATAATATTCAACATTTACATACAAAGTTGCTGCATGGCTTTTTAATTTTTATTTTTTTAATGTATTTTTATAAATCTTTATTTATAATTTGCAACATTTACATACAAAGTTGCTGCATGGCTTATTTCTTTTTTTTAAACATTTTTTTAATACATCTTTATTTATAATTTGCAACATTTACATACAAAGTTGCTGCATTGCTTTTTTTTTTTTTTTTTTTTTAATTCATTTTTATAAATCTTTATTTATAATATTCAACATTTACATACAACGTTGCTGCATGGCTTTTTAATTTTTATTTTTTTAATGTATTTTTATAAATCTTTATTTATAATTTGCAACATTTACATACAAAGTTGCTGCATGGCTTATTTCTTTTTCTTTAAACATTTTTTTAATAAATATTTATTTATAATTTGCAAAATTTACATACAAAGTTGCTGCATGGCTTTTTTATTTTTATTATTTTTAATTTATTTTTATAAATCTTTATTTATAATATTCAACATTTACATACAAAGTTGCTGCATGGCTTTTTTTATTTTTATTTTTTTAATGTATGTTTATAAATCTTTATTTATAATTTGCAACATTTACATACAAAGTTGCTGCATGGCTTATTTATTTTTTATTTTTTATTTATAAATCTTTATTTATAATTTGTAACATTTACATACAAAGTTGCTGCATGGCTTATTTATTTATTTATTTATTTTTTTTAATATATCTTTTTTCTTTTTCTTTTTTAAAAAATTTATATTTATAAATCACTATTTATAATATGCAACATTTACATACAAAGTTGCTGCATGGCTTATTTTTTTTATAAATCGTTATTTATAATATGCAACATTTACATACAAAGTTGCTGCAAGGCTTATTTTTTTATTTTTATTTATTTTTATATATCTTTTTTCTTTTTCTTTTTTTTTAAATTTATATTTATAAATCACTATTTATAATATGCAACATTTACATACAAAGTTGTTGCATGGCTTTTTTATTTTTTATTTTTTTTAATGTATTTTTTATGAATCGTTATTTATAATATGCAACATTTACATACAAAGTTGCTGCATTGCTTTTTTTTTTTTATAAATCGTTATTTATAATATGCAACATTTACATACAGAGTTGCTGCATGGCTTATTTTTTTATTTTTATTTATTTTTATATATCTTTTTTCTTTTTCTTTTTTTAAAAATTTATATTTATAAATCGCTATTTATAATTTGCAACATTTACATACAAAGTTGTTGCATGGCTTTTTTATTTTTATTTTTTTTAATGTATTTTTTATAAATCGTTATTTATAATATGCAACATTTACATACAAAATTGCTGCATGGCTTTTTTTTAATTGATCAACTTTGGAGTCAACTGAAGCATATATTTCTTTTGTGTTGTCATCTCCCACCTAAAACAAGTTCGAAGAAAGACACCCAGCATGTATGTAAGTGTTTAATAAATAATGTTGTCCTCGGACCAGGTCTGGACTAGAAAAACTCCCAAGTTCTTGTTGCTGCTCCTTCAGCACAGGTTGCAACCTGCCGAGTCAGAGGAGTGTTGTCTTCTACTTGGCATTGAATGACCTTGACACATCTCAGACACCTTGTTTGCACTTTCATGAACCAGAGACTGTGGAGAAGTTTGTAACAAGAATGAAAAGAGTCCAATGATCACCTAGAAGTGTGTCCTCAAATATTAGATGTCATATTTGAGGTGACACGGGACTAGAAAGTGAGTTCGGGTCACCTCTGATCAAGGTCGTGTCCACACAAATATTGATATTTAAAAAAAAAAGCTATTTTGGTTTCTCATCCACATGCACACCTGGGTTTTGGTCCTTAAAGGGGAACTGCACTTGTTTTTGGAATGTTGCTTATTATGAGAGACAAGAACATATTTGTGGTTTTATTGTTTTTAGGGACCAAATGTCCCTTTGGGACAGAGGACCCTATTGTATTTGTAAGGTTTTATTATTATTATACCGCCGCCTCTTTGAGCTGTAATTTGACCCAATAACATGCTTCAAAACTCACCATATTGCAATATTGCATATTGCGCCCCCTAGGAAGAAAACACAGACAAAACTGCTCCTAGGAAGAAAACACAGACAAAACTGCCTGTAACTTCCAGTAGGAATGTCGTAGAGACATGAAACAAACACCTCTATGTAGGTCTCACTCAGACCTAGATTTCATTCACTGACAACCCCCAGCAAAAATCAACAGGAAGTTTGCAATTCCCCCTTCAAAACAAAAGTTTTGTAAAAACTGGTCACCTTTTTTCAAACATGATCTCCTCTGAGCGCGTTTGTCGTGTCGGCTACAAACTAGCACAGGAGAGAGATTGAACCCTTCTGATTTAAGTTGACGAAAGAGTTTTAATTACTGCTCCGGTTTGGATTTTATGTGCCGTCAAAGTCGGTCCCGTCCATCGCTGCTTGCAGCTTTAATTTTGTATTATAATTTGTAATAATCTGCTGGTTCTGCCTCTAAATCACTTTAAAATGCATTCAAAAACTGTCAACAATACTTCCTTTACGTTGTCTAACCTGTCTAATAACAAACTGAACATTGTTTTTGTAAGAGGGAAGTCTACTTCTAGCGTACGAACACATGACCTTGAGACGGCATGCTACATGTTAGCCTTAAGCTAGCTTCTACGTCCGCACCTGAATGCTTTTTGGTGCTCGGTAGCTTTTTTTTTTTGACAGGACATTATTCTATCTTCTTCGTCTGCGCCAACGTTTCGGCCTCTCTCTGTGCTCGCTCCTCTTCACAGGCAGCAGTTCATCCTCAGTATATTCAGCTTCAAAAAGATGAGGTCCATGAATCCTCATTTGTCCAAAAATAGTTGTCTTTGTCGTCTATTACGAAGTCGGACTTGATTAGCTGACACGCGTGTTTGTTGACGGAAGTAGGACCTATGTTCTCATTCAATCTATATGTCCATGACTATTTACATTGTAGATTGTCACATCAAAACTATGAATGAACACATGTGGAGTTATGTACTTAACAAAAAAAAAACTGAAAACATGTATTACATTCTAGTTTCTTCAAAATAGCCACCCTTTGCTCCGATTACTGCTTTGCACACTCTTGGCATTCTCTCCATTAGCTTCAAGCGCACCTGTGAAGTGAAAACCATTTCAGGTGACTACCTCTTGAAGCTCACGGAGAGAATGCCAAGAGTGTGCAAAGCAGTAATGGGAGCAAAGGGTGGCTATTTTGAAGAAACTAGAATATAAAACATGTTTTCATTTTTTTTTTTTGTTAAGTCCATAACTCCACATGTGTTCATTCATAGTTTTGATGTGACAATCTACAATGTAAATAGTCATGACAATAAAGAAAACACATTGAATGAGGAGAAGGTGTGTCCAAACTTTTGGCCTGTACTGTATATTTATGTACTGTATATATTTACAGTGTGTATATGCAACTTGGATGATGGTTAAGAAGTTGTTTTAAAGGCCTTTGGGTGTAACATAGGTGACTTCCATTAGCTGCAATGTTAGCTGCATCTAGCTAAGATTTTTTTTTCTCTTTAGAATCCTAATAGATAGGCAAGTGTGTTCTTGTCTCTCATAATCCCCCCCAAAAGTGCAGTTTTCCTTGAAGCGCGTTAAAAGTACAACTTCAGGTGTAATTTGGCACTAGACTGATGGATTTTTGTCTTTCTTCTGATCAGTCCATGAAAGTCCTGGAGTGAGTTGTTGACAAAGTGGTAGAAGAAACATGTTGGTGTGGACAAGACCTCGGTCGGGTGGTGGCACCTCTCAACTCTCCTGACTTGGAGGTCATGATGTGGGTCCCACCAAGGAGCATTAGGGCAATAAACATGTGACTTCAACACAATAATGCTGATAAAGAATGTAGTAAATCATGAAAGTCACAGAAATGTAAAACTCTCTCTCCACTTGTCTTTTTGAACTCCTGTGGTAATATTGTGATATTATTATTGTTGTTGTTGTCAGCCCTAATACTCATTGGTACAAAGTCATCACTAGTTAGTGGCATCGTCCCTCCAATGTGTGATCCTCATGTTCAAGGGTTGGAATATGGGGTTAAATCACCAAAAAGGATTCCCGAGCGCGGCCGCCACTGCTGCTCACTGCTCCCCTCACCTCCCAGGGGGTGAAACAAGGGGATGGGTCAAATGCAGAGGACAAATGACACCACACCTAGTGTGTATGTGACAATCATTGCTACTTTAACTTTAACTTTATATCTCTATGTGCCAAAATTTAAACAATTGTAAAAACATATTTAATGTGAAAATACAAAGTACAAAAGCAGTAAAGTTGTCAGGTTGTGTAAATGGTAAATAAAAAGAGAATACAACAAATCCTTTTCAACTTATATTCAATTGAATAGACTGCAAAGACAAGATATTTCATGTTCACACTGAGAAACTTTGTTGTTTTTTGCAAATAATCATGAAGTTAGAATGTAATGTCAGCAACACATTGCAAAAAAGGCATTTTTACCAGTGTGTTACATGGCCTTTCCTTTTAACAACACTCAGTAAAGGTTTGGGAACTGAGGAGACACATTTTTGAAGTGGAATTCTTTCCCATTCTTGCTTGATGTACAGCTTAAGTTGTTCAACAGTCTCCCTTCTCATATTTTAGCCTTCACACATTTTCAATGTCTGGACTACAGGCAGGCCAGTCTAGTACCCACACTCTTTTACTATGAAGCCACGCTGTTGTAAGACCTGGCTTGGCATTGTCTTGCTGAAATAAACAGGGGCGTCCATGATAACAACATATGTTGCTCCAAAAGCTGTATGTACCTTTCAGCATTAATGGTGCCTTCACAGATGTGTAAGTTACCCATGTCTTGGGCACTAATACACCCCCATACCATCACACATGCTGACGTTTACACTTTCACCCTAGAACAGTCCGGATGGTTCTTTTCCTCTTTGGTCCACAGTTTCCAAAAACAATTTGAAATGTGGACTCGTCAGACCACAGAACACTTTTCCACTTTGCATCAGTCCATCTTAGATGAGCTCGGGCCCAGCGAAGCGTTTCTGGGTGTTGTTGATAAATGGCTGTGGCTTTACATAGTAGAGTTTTAACTTGCACTTACAGATGTAGCGACCAACTGTAGTTACTGACAGTGGTTTTCTGAAGTGTTCCTGAGCCCATGTGGTGATATCATTTACACACTTTTTGATGCAGTACCGCCTGAGGGATCCGAGGTGCGTAATATCATGGCTTACCTGCAGTGATTTCTCCAGATTCTCTGAACCTTTTGATGATATTATGGAACGTAGATGGTGAAATCCCTAAATTCCTTGCAATAGTTAATTGAGAAATGTTGTCCTTAAACAATTTGCTCAGGCATTTGTTGACAAAGTGGTGACCCTCGCACCGTCCTTGTTTGTGAATGACTGAGCATTTCATGGAAGCTGCTTTTATACCCAATCATGGCACCCACCTGTTCCCAATTAGCCTGTTCACCTGTGGGATGTTCCAAATAAGTCTTTGATGAGCATTCCTCAACTTTCTCACTCTTTTTTGCCACTTGTGCCAGCTTTTTTGAAACATGTTGCAGGCATCAAATTACAAATGAGCTAATATTTGCCAAAAATACCAAAGTTTTGTCAGTGTGAACATGAAATATCTTGTCTTTGCAGTCTATTCAATTGAATATAAGTTGAAAAGGATTTGTTGTATTCTCTTTTTATTTACCATTTACACAACCTGACAACTTCACTGCTTTTGAGGTTTGAAGAAAGAAATCAAATATTCAAACTCACAATTTGCAACAGCCGTCAGAAGTGGTAAGGCACGCTCATAGTTGGTTGATTGGAGTGGAAGTGGTGGACAAACTCTCTCACCTCGTCCCACAAGATTACAAATGACCTTGCGAGTATAAACCTGCAAGCTAATCAATGTTTTGATGTGGTTGGGCAATGGTGGCCTGAAGAACATCAAGTCAATATGAGCAGTGTGACTCGTTATAAGTCGACATGGCACTTCCTGGTGTTGCAACCTATGATTGGATACTCACTTGTGACCACAAGTGAGTATCCAATCACAGGAGGCGTTCATGTGTGGCAGCCGAGGGAGGCCCACTCTTGGATCTGATTGGCCATCACAACAGTCGACTGTACTTGACCCACATTGTTGATCCTGAAGACTTGGGACATATTTCATGCAACTACAAACCCCGTTTCCATATGAGTTGGGAAATTGTGTTGGATGTAAATATAAACGGAATACAATGATTTGCAAATCATTTTCAACCCATATTCAGTTGAATATGCTAAAAAGACAACATATTTGATGTTCAAACTCATAAACATTTTTTTTTGTGCAAATAATCATTAACTTTAGAATTTGATGGCAGCAACACGTGACAAAGAAGTTGGGAAAGGTGGCAATAAATACTGATAAAGTTGAGGAATGCTCATCAAACACTTATTTGGAACATCCCACAGGTGAACAGGCAAATTGGGAACAGGTGGGTGCCATGATTGGGTATAAAAGCAGCTTCCATGAAATGCTCAGTCATTCACAAACAAGGATGGGGCGAGGGTCACAACTTTGTCAACAAATGCCTGAGCAAATTGTTGAACAGTTTAAGAAAACCCTTTCTCAACCAGCTATTGCAAGGAATTGAGGGATTTCACCATCTACGCTCCGTAATATCATCAAAGGGTTCAGAGAATCTGGAGAAATCACTGCACGTAAGCAGCTAAGCCCGTGACCTTCCATCCCTCAGGCTGTACTGCATCAACAATCCACATCAGTGTGTAAAGGATATCACCACATGGGCTCAGGAACACTTCAGAAACCCACTGTCAGTAACTACAGTTGGTCGCTACATCTGTAAGTGCAAGTTAAAACTCTCCTATGCAAGGCGTAAACCGTTTATCAACAACACCCAGAAACGCCGTCGGCTTCGCTGGGCCTGAGCTCATCTAAGATGGACTGATACAAAGTGGAAAAGTGTTCTGTGGTCTGACGAGTCCACATTTCAAATTGTTTTTGGAAACTGTGGACGTTGTGTCCTCCGGACCAAAGAGGAAAAGAACCATCCGGATTGTTATAGGCGCAAAGTGGAAAAGGCAGCATGTGTGATGGTATGGGGGTGTATTAGTGCCCAAGACATGGGTAACTTACACATCTGTGAAGGCGCCATTAATGCTGAAAGGTACATACAGCTTTTGGAGCAACATATGTTGCCATCCAAGCAACGTTACCATGGACGCCCCTGCTTATTTCAGCAAGACAATGCCAAGCCACGTGTTACATCAACGTGGCTTCATGGTAAAAGAGTGTGGGTACTAGACTGGCCTGCCTGTAGTCCAGACCTGTCTCCCATTGAAAATGTGTGGCGCATTATGAAGCCTAAAATAGCACAAGGGAGACCCCCGGACTGTTGAACAACTTAAGCTGTACATCAAGCAAGAATGGGAAAGACTTCCACCTGAGAAGCTTCAAAAATGTGTCTCCTCAGTTCCCAAACCTTTACTGAGTGTTGTTAAAAGGAAAGGCCATGTAACACAGTGGTGAACATGCCCTTTCCCAACTACTTTGAAATTCTAAGTTAATTATTATTTGCAAAAAAAAAAATCAAGTTTATGAGTTTGAACATCAAATATGTTGTCTTTGTAGCATATTCAACTGAATATGAGTTGAAAATGATTTGCAAATCATTGTATTCCGTTTATATTTACATCTAACACAATGTCCCAACTCATATGGAAACGGGGTTTGTAGTTAGCTGAAGTCTGTTTGGATTAAAGCTCTAACATAACAAGAGCAACACTGGAGCCTAACATGACATGACCTATACCTTTTATATTTAGGGAAAGTCAATTAAAAATCAAATCAACTTTTATCAATTCCTGCTCATGATTCATGTTGGGCCAGCAGAGAAGGTGCACCACTGTCATCAACACACAATAGGAACATGTGTGCCTTCTCAACACGTCCAAGTGGAGTCAGTGTTGGGTCTGACCCAGGACCTGCACAACTCACAGCTGGACATAGCACTAATAATTTACCCTGAAGTGGTCCACAGCTCGCCGTGTCACTGGCGCCACGACTTGCGGCTGAGCACGCACACGCAGGCCACGTTGATGCGGATGAGCCTCCAGGCCACCAGCTTCTTGAAGGAGGTCAAGGCGCGGACGAAGGTGTGCGAGTTGGTGCAGTGAGAGTTCCAGTGGCGGCCGTCGATGCCCAGGCACCCCGAGTCCCCCGCCTGCGAGCTGTGACACGTGGTCTCGAAGAAGTACTGCTTCTTGTTGACATTGTTGATGTTGACGTTTGGCAGCACCGTCACCTCATTCCCCGAGATGTCCGTGGCCTTGGTCTTGTTGCCCACCCACACGCTGACGCTCTCGCACACAGAGTACACGCCTCGGCCCTGAGGCTGGCCCGCTCGCCTTCGGCTTCTACGCCCCGCGGGTTCGGCGTCGGGGGGCTGGACGCTGAAGAGCACCCTGGGGGAGAGTCTGCGCCGCTTGTTGAAGATCTTAGGGCCCACTCTTGGATCGGAGTCGCCCGGAGCCTCCTGGTGTGCGGTGGGGGCGCCGCCCGAGTCCTCCTTGATGGCGGCCGCGGCCTGGGCACTGAAGAAAAGCAACAGGACCAGCATAGATGACCTCATGGGCACACCGCCTGTGGGGACAGCACACCTTCAGTCTCAACCACCCGGACCTTCTAATCACCTGTTCAACCATTTACCTGCACCGACTGACTGGCCTGAAAGTCCAGGTTTTTGTAAACAAGGAAGACCATCTACATCTTTTTGTGGCAGCAGAACCAAGTAACTAACATACCTTATTTTTCAGACTGCAAGGCGCACTTCTAATCCTTTCATTTTCTCACAATGCGCCTTATAACCCGGTGCGCCTGATGTACGGAATCATTCGGGTTGTGCTTACCCACCTCCAAGCTATTTTATTTGTGGCAGTAGAAACACTTAATGCGTTCAAACACTAAGACCAGACATAATGTGTTCAATCATTAAGACCAGCGTTAATGTGTTCACACACTAAGACCAGACTTAATGTGTTCACACACTAAGACCAGACTTAATGTGTTCAATCATTAAGACCAGCGTTAATGTGTTCACACACTAAGACCAGACTTAATGCGTTCACACACTAAGACCAGTCTTAATGTGTTCAATCATTAAGACCAGCGTTAATGTGTTCACACACTAAGACCAGACTTAATGCGTTCACACACTAAGACCAGACTTAATGTGTTCAATCATTAAGACCAGCGTTAATGTGTTCACACACTAAGACCAGACTTAATGCGTTCACACAGTAAGACCAGACTTAATGCGTTCACACACTAAGACCAGACTTAATGCGTTCAAACACTAAGACCAGACTTAATGCCTTCACACACTAAGACCAGACTTAATGTGTTCAATCATTAAGACCAGCGTTAATGTGTTCACACACTAAGACCAGACTTAATGCGTTCACACACTAAGACCAGACTTAATGCGTTCACACACTAAGACCAGACTTAATGCGTTCAAACACTAAGACCAGACTTAATGCGTTCACACACTAAGACCAGACTTAATGCGTTCACACACTAAGACCAGCGTTAATGTGTTCACACACTAAGACCAGACTTAATGCGTTCACACACTAAGACCAGACTTAATGCGTTCACACACCAAGACCAGACTTAATGCATTCACAAACTAAGACCAGCGTTAATATGTTCACACACTAAGACCAGACTTAATGTGTTCACACACTAAGACCAGACTTAATGTGTTCACACTAAGACCAGACTTAATGTGTTCACACACTAAGACCAGACTTAATGTGTTCACACACTAAGACCAGACTTAATGTGTTCACACACTAAGACCAGACCTAATGTGTTCACACAGTAAGACCAGACTTAATGTGTTCAAACACTAAGACAAAACTTGATGCCTTCACACACTAAGACCAGACCTAATGTGTTCACACACTAAGACCAGCGTTAATGCGTTCACACACTAAGACCAGTGTTAATGCGTTCACACACTAAGACCAGACTTAATGTGTTTACACACTAAGACCACACTTAATGTGTTCACACACTAAGACCAGACGTAATTTGTTCAAACACTAAGACCACACTTAATGTGTTCACACACTAAGACCAAACTTAATGTGTTCACACACTAAGAACAGACCTAATGCGTTCACACACTAAGACCAGACTTAATGCGTTCACACACTAAGACCAGACTTAATGCGTTCACACACTAAGACCAGACTTAATGTGTTCATACACTAAGACCAGACTTAATGCATTCACAAACTAAGACCAGCGTTAATGTGTTCACACACTAAGACCAGACTTAATGCGTTCACACACTAAGACCAGACTTAATGCGTTCACACACTAAGACCAGACTTAATGCATTCACAAACTAAGACCAGCGTTAATGTGTTCACACACTAAGACCAGACTTAATGTGTTCACACACTAAGACCAGACTTAATGTGTTCACACTAAGACCAGACTTAATGTGTTCACACACTAAGACCAGACTTAATGTGTTCACACACTAAGACCAGACCTAATGTGTTCACACAGTAAGACCAGACTTAATTTGTTCAAACACTAAGACCACACTTAATGTGTTCACACACTAAGACCAGACTTGATGTGTTCACACACTAAGACCAGACTTAATGTGTTCACACACTAAGATCAGACCTAATGTGTTCACACAGTAAGACCAGACTTAATGTGTTCAAACACTAAGACCAGACTTAATGCCTTCACACACTAAGACCAGACCTAATGTGTTCACACAGTAAGACCAGCCTTAATGCGTTCACACACTAAGACCAGTGTTAATGCGTTCACACACTAAGACCAGACTTAATGTGTTCACACACTAAGACCAGACTTAATTTGTTCAAACACTAAGACCACACTTAATGTGTTCACACACTAAGACCAGACTTAATGTGTTCACACACTAAGAACAGACCTAATGTGTTCACACACTAAGACCAGACTTAATGCGTTCACACACTAAGACCAGACTTAATGCGTTCAAACACTAAGACCGGACTTAATGTGTTCACACACTAAGACCAGACCTAATGTGTTCACACACTAAGACCAGACTTAATGGGTTCACACACTAAGACCAGACTTAATGTGTTCACACACTAAGACCAGACTTAATGTGTTCACACACTAAGACCAGACCTCATGTGTTCACACAGTAAGACCAGACTTAATTTGTTCAAACACTAAGACCACACCTAATGTGTTCACACACTAAGACCAGACTTAATGTGTTCACACACTAAGACCAGACTTAATGTGTTCACACACTAAGACCAGACCTAATGTGTTCACACAGTAAGACCAGACTTAATGTGTTCAAACACTAAGACCAGACTTAATGCCTTCACACACTAAGACCAGACCTAATGTGTTCACACACTAAGACCAGACTTAATGTGTTCACACACTAAGACCAGCGTTAATGCGTTCACACACTAAGACCAGTGTTAATGCGTTCACACACTAAGACCAGACCTAATGTGTTCACACACTAAGACCAGACTTAATGTGTTCACACACTAAGACCAGACTTAATTTGTTCAAACACTAAGACCACACTTAATGTGTTCACACACTAAGACCAGACTTAATGTGTTCACACACTAAGACCAGACTTAATGTGTTCACACACTAAGAACAGACCTAATGTGTTCACACACTAAGACCAGACTTAATGCGTTCACACACTAAGACCAGACTTAATGCGTTTAAACACTAAGACCGGACTTAATGTGTTCACACACTAAGACCAGACCTAATGTGTTCACACACTAAGACCAGACTTAATGTGTTCACACACTAAGACCAGACTTAATGCGTTCAAACACTAAGACCAGACTTAATGTGTTCACACACTAAGACCAGACTTAATGTGTTCACACACTAAGACCAGACTTAATGTGTTCACACACTAAGACCAGACCTAATGTGTTCACACAGTAAGACCAGACTTAATGTGTTCAAACACTAAGACCAGACTTAATGCCTTCACACACTAAGACCAGACCTAATGTGTCCACACAGTAAGACCAGACTTAATGTGTTCACACACTAAGACCAGCGTTAATGCGTTCACACACTAAGACCAGTGTTAATGCGTTCACACACTAAGACCAGACCTAATGTGTTCACACACTAAGACCAGACTTAATGTGTTCACACACTAAGACCAGACTTAATTTGTTCAAACACTAAGACCACACTTAATGTGTTCACACACTAAGACCAGACTTAATGTGTTCACACACTAAGACCAGACTTATTGTGTTCACACACTAAGAACAGACCTAATGTGTTCACACACTAAGACCAGACTTAATGCGTTCACACACTAAGACCAGACTTAATGCGTTCAAACACTAAGACCGGACTTAATGTGTTCACACACTAAGACCAGACTTAATGTGTTCACACACTAAGACCAGACTTAATGTGTTCACACACTAAGAACAGACCTAATGTGTTCACACACTAAGACCAGACTTAATGCGTTCACACACTAAGACCAGACTTAATGCGTTCAAACACCAAGACCGGACTTAATGTGTTCAAACACTAAGACCAGACCTAATGTGTTCACACACTAAGACCAGACTTAATGCGTTCACACACTAAGACCGAACTTAATGTGTTCACACACTAAGACCAGACTTAATGCGTTGACACACTAAGACCAGACTTAATGTGTTCACACACTAAGACCAGACTTAATGTGTTCACACACTAAGACCAGGCTTTAGTAGAACTGAAGGTGACATAATGTAAGTGAATGTGTGAGTGAGTGAGTGAGTGAGTGAGTGAGTGAGTGAGTGAGTGAGTGAGTGAGTGAGTGAGTGAGTGAGTGACAGAACTTGGAATAGTCCAGTGTCAAACCAGTTCTTACTCCTGTGGACCTCAGCCAAGGTTCATTTGGAGTCTGAGTGCTAATAATCTTCTTGTCATCCTTCTTAGCAAACAGTGACAGTAGACATGTTGCTACCTGTGATGGCACTGTTGGCGGGCTGTTTTCGCTTAGGGGGCGGGGCTTTACTGTACTATTACAGTTGGCACTGGTCACGTGACTCCTGATTACACCTTGTGAAGTCTCAAAGTAATACTTAGACTCACACGGTTTTCATTGAGGGCCACACGGTCCTCAGAGGGCCCGCCTGACTGTGAACCATCTTGTTACACAATGACTTACGTACAATGTGGAAAAAGACTACAATGTACGTTAGTTTTGGCATCTTGGTGTCGGACATCTTTACCTTCTCAGAGTCTCCTGGAGAACTGGACCACCTGGTCTGAGGCACCTAGAGGGTGTGAAGAGCTGCCTTGGGACCTCCTGCCATGTGGCCTCCTGCCAGTCCAGACTCCTGTGACCTGCAACTGACACACCAGCAGACTTTCAGTGACTTGCCAATACTGTTGTGCTGACAGTAGTGTTGACTTTCAGCTTAGACACCAGCAGACTTTCAGTGACCTGAGAACATTGTTGTGCTGACAGTAGTGTTGACTTTCAGCTGAGACACCAGCAGACATTCAGTGACCTGCCTACGCTGTTGTGCTGACGGTAGTGTTGACTTTCAGCTGAGACATCAGCAGACATTCAGTGACCTGCCAACACTGTTGTGCTGACAGTAGTGTTGACTTTCAGCTGAGAGACCAGCAGACTTTCAGTGACCTGAGAACACTGTTGTGCTGACAGTAGTGTTGACTTTCAGCTGAGAGACCAGCAGACTTTCGGTGACCTGAGAACACTGTTGTGCTGACAGTAGTGTTGACTTTCAGCTGAGCCACCAGCAGACTTTCAGTGACCTGAGAACACTGTTGTGCTGACAGTAGTGTTGACTTTCAGCTGAGAGACCAGCAGACTTTCAGTGACCTGAGAACACTGTTGTGCTGACAGTAGTGTTGACTTTCAGCTGAGCCACCAGCAGACTTTCAGTGACCTGAGAACACTGTTGTGCTGACAGTAGTTTTGACTTTCAGCTGAGAGACCAGCAGACTTTCAGTGACCTGAGAACACTGTGGTGCTGACAGTAGTGTTGACTTTCAGCTGAGAGACCAGCAGACTTTCAGTGACCTGAGAACACTGTTGTGCTGACAGTAGTGTTGACTTTCAGCTGAGAGACCAGCAGACTTTCAGTGACCTGAGAACACTGTTGTGCTGGCAGTAGTGTTGACTTTCAGCTGAGAGACCAGCAGACTTTCAGTGACCTGAGAACACTGTTGTGCTGACAGTAGTGTTGACTTTCAGCTGAGAGACCAGCAGACTTTCAGTGACCTGAGAACACTGTTGTGGTGACAGTAGTGTTGACTTTCAGCTGAGAGACCAGCAGACTTTCAGTGACCTGAGAACACTGTTGTGGTGACAGTAGTGTTGACTTTCAGCTGAGAGACCAACATACTTTCAGTGACCTGAGAATACTGTTGTGGTGACAGTAGTGTTGACTTTCAGCTGAGAGACCAACAGACTTTCAGTGACCTGAGAACACTGTTGTGCTGACAGTAGTGTTGACTTTCAGCTGAGAGACCAGCAGACTTTCAGTGACCTGAGAACACTGTTGTGCTGCCACAGTTGCACTGAAAGTCTGCTGGTCTCTCAGCTGAAAGTCAACACTACTGTCAGCACAACAGTGTTCTCAGGTCCTATACATGTATGTATATATATATACACACACACACACACACACATATATATATATATATATATATATATATATATATATATATATATATATATATATATATATATATATATATATATATATATATATATATATAAATAAATATATATACTGTATATCAGGGGTCACCAACCTTTTTGAAACCAAGGGTTACTTCTTGGGTACTGATTAATGCGAAGGGCTACCAGTTAGATACACACTTAAAAAATTGCCAGAAGTAGCCAACTTGCTCAATTTACCTTTAACTCTGTTATTATTAATAATTAATGATATTTATCTTTGTGGAAACACTGATCATCTTAATGATTTCTCACAATAAATATATATAGAAACAGATAAATACCAATATGCAACACTTTATTTTTATATTTTCTCTAAGTGCACATTTTTCAAATTGAACATTTTCAAATGATCACTTCTAAGACAGTCTTGTGAAATCACAATATCCCATTTTAACTAGCTAGCCACTAACATTTTTGAACAAATCATGAATTACTTTGCACCATGTTTGTACAAATAATAACTCATGTAAAATACAAAAGTAAACTCTCAAATTTTTAAATCATGTCACACTTTGAACTGGACACCAAATCTGTTATCTGTTTCTTTGTCAGTTAGTGGGAAGCCTGGCATTGCATGCTGTTAACTAGTGTGTTGTACTCTGGTGTGTAACTTGACACTGCAACTCTGAGTGAGTCTTGCAGATGTGCATCAGTGAGGCGTGTTCTGTGTTTGTTCTTGATGAAGTTCATGTCAGAAAAGGCTGATTCACAAAGATAAGATTTTTCCTCATTGTTTGCGGAACCTTCTTAATCTTTTGGACATATTTTCACAGCAATCTGGCCTTAAGCTTGATTATGATAAATGTAAAATGTTAAGGATCGGAAATCTAAAGGGAACGTCCTTTCGAATGGAATGCAAAGTGTTTTGTTTATGAATTATATGCAATCTGTTGTGTTCCCTAATTTTTTTCTGTGTACATGAATGAAGGTGTGTGTTGCTGAGTCCGACTTGGACTCAGCAACACAAATAAATAAATAAATAAAAAACATTTTCTTGGATAAAAAAGAAAGTAAAACAATATAAAAATAATTACATAAAAAACAGTAATTAATGAAAATGTTAGTGGACCAGCAGCCTATACAATCATGTGTGCTTCAGGGACTGTGTCCCTTGCAGATGTGTTGTCTATGTTGTGTTTAGGGACTGTGTCCCTTGCAGATGTGTTGTCAATGTTGTGTTCAGGGACTGTGTCCCTTGCAGATGTGTTGTCTATGTTGTGGGAACCAGAATATTGGTAGCATAAATAAATAACCCCTTTTGTGTGGATGAGTGTGCATGGGGGAGGTTGTTTGGGTTGATGCACTGATTGAAAGTGTATCTTGTGTTTTTTCTATGTAGATTTAATTTTTTTTTAAAAATAATAAAAATTATTTTTATTTTTTTTTATTTTTTTTTTACATTTTTTTTATTTTTTTTATTTTTTATAACAGGCCCGCGGGCGACTCATTTGGTCCCTACGGGCGACCTGGTGCCCGCGGGCACCGCGTTGGTGACCCCTGCTGTATATATATATATATATATATATATATATATATATATATATATATATATATATATATATATATATATATATATATATATATATATATATATATATATATATATATATATATATATTTATATAAATATATATACTGTATATACTGTATATATATATATATATATATATATATATATATATATATATATATATATATATATATATATATATATATATATATATATATATATATATATATATATATACTTATATATATATATATATATATATATATATATATATATATATATATATATATATATATATATATATATATATATATATATATATATATATATATATATATATATATATATATATATATATATATATATATATATATATATATATGGGCTCATACAAGTCACCCAGGGCAATCTATGGTAAAGCCACCTGTGCAGTTGTCCCTAACAACCAAACAGGACAGTTCTTCAGAACCATAGTAGGTGTCAGTTAAGGATGGATTCTCTACCCCACCTTGTTCAGTCTATTCCCGGAGAGACTCCTGCCGGAACCTACACCAGCACCAGACTACAATATCCATAAATGGCAGGCCCATCTGCAAGGCCAACACTGTCATAAACATATGGCCTATAATGAAACCACACTAAACAACACTGTCATAAACATATGCCATATAGTGAAACCACACTAAACAACACTGTCATAAACATATGCCATGTAGTGAAACCACACTAAACAACACTGTCATAAACATATGCCATGTAGTGAAACCACACTAAACAACACTGTCATAAACATATGCCATATAGTGAAACCACACTAAACAACACTGTCATAAATATGTGCCATATAGTGAAACCACATTAAACAACACTGTCATAAACGTATGCCATCTAGTGAAACCACACTACACAACACTGTCATAAATATGTGCCATATAGTGAAACCACACTTAACAACACTGTCCTAAACATATGCCATATTGGGAAACCCAGTGACGTGCGGTGAGGTTCATGGCTGGTGAGGCACTGACTTCATCACAGTCAGATTTACAAACATATGAACCCTAAAGAATATCTTATTCACCATTTGATTGGCAGCAGTTAAGGGGTTATGTTTAAAAGCTCATACCAGCATTCTTTACATATACAAACTGTAGCACACAAAAAAGCACATTTAATAAAAAAAAACTTATTATGGTCTTTCCTTTACTTATAAATGAAGTCCATGCGCCGCTCCTTCTGAATAAAAGCATCGATAACTTGTTTATAGAAGTCTTCCTTATCTTTCTTCAGTTTTAAAAGTCTCTCTGTCTCGATGGAGATCTTCCTTTAATTATTACCTCCTGCTTCCATTGAAAGTCCAGTTTAGAAAACTGTTTTATTTTAGATATGTAATCCTCCATGTTAAAAGTCCAGGCGAGAGGAAAAAATAAACGCTGCACTTGACTTGCTAACTGTTGCTGCTTGTTGTCACTTATTCTGCAGCCGAGTAGTCGCAAGAATGATCCCTGGGATCACTAGCGCCCTCTACCACCAGGAGGTGGGAGAACTGCGAGCCTCACCCAGGGCGTCTTCACAGCCGTTTTATGATTGCTCAGCACAAGAAATACGTTACACACATACAGTTGTTGACAAAATACACTGTACATTATATACCTCAGCTAACTAAACTATGGAAATGTATAATATAATTCATATAGCAATACAGTCTCACTGCACAGCAGGCCAGCAGTTAGCCGAGTCATTGCGCAATCCATGGTGAGGCTCAACTGGCTGCTGACTCACCGCAAGTCTCTTCTCACTATTTGAACGGCAAATGTGAAAATTAAGCGATTTTGAATAAAAATAATCTAAAACTGGTGAAGTTAAATAGAAAATAACTTTATAGTATAATCACTGGATACATATAACAATTTAATTTTTTTTTTTCTTCTTACATTTTTTTTCTTTCCATGATAGCACGTGAGGCCCCGCCTCACCTGCCTCCCCTGACTGCACGTCACTGGGGAAACCACACTAAACAACACTGTCATAAAATGTGCCATATTGTGAAACCACAGTAAACCACACATTCATAAATATATACCTGTTTTTTTACTGTTGTACCTCGTTTTACTGTTGAAACTTGTTTTTAATGACTACTGCTGCAAACCAAATTGCCCCTCGGGACAATAAGGATTTTCTAAGTCTAAGTCTAAGTCAGACTAAACAACACTGTCATAAACATTTGCCATATAGTGAAACCACACTAAACAACACTAAGACAAACATGTGCCATATAGTGAAACCACACTAAACAACACTGTCGTAAACATCCGATCGAAACCAATCCACTTTAATTATATAGCACATTTAAACAACAAAAATGTTTCCAAAGTGCTGCACAACAATATTAAAAATAATATTAAAAACAATAATAAAAACAATATTAAAAACAATAACAATAACAAGTATTATCCTTAGCTCCACCAATGACTGAAAAAAAACAAAAAAATAAATAAATATGGAACCAATATAAAAACAATATAAAAATACATATGATTAAAAACGATTTTAAAGGGAAAAAACAATTAAAACAGTAAATAGAAATCACAATTTATAAAAAAAACCACAGAGGACAACAGAGGACAGAGGACCACACAACTCACATAGTGTTAAAACATGTGCCATATTCTGAAACCACACTAAACAACACTGTCATAAACATGTGCCATAGAGTGAAATCACATTAAACAACACTTTCATAAATGTGTGCCATATAGTGAAACCACACTAAAAAAAACACTGTCATAAACATGTGCCATAGAGTTGAAATCACACTAAACAACACCGTCATAAATATGTGCCATATAGTGAAATCACACTAAAAAACACTGTCGTGAAAATGTGCCATATTGTGAAACCACAATAAACAACACTGTCATAAACATGTGCCATATAGTGAAACTGTTACAATAATTATGTACACTACCGTTCAAAAGTTTGGGGTCACCCAAACAATTTTGTGGAATAGCCTTCATTTCTAAGAACAAGACTAGACTGTCGAGTTTCAGATGAAAGTTCTCCTTTTCTGGCCATTTTGAGCGTTTAATTGACCCCACAAATGTGATGCTCCAGAAACTCAATCTGCTCAAAGGAAGGTCAGTTTTGTAGCTTCTGTAACGAGCTAAACTGTTTTCAGATGTGTGAACATGATTGCACAAGGGTTTTCTAATCATCAATTAGCCTTCTGAGCCAATGAGCAAACACATTGTACCATTAGAACACTGGAGTGATTGTTGCTGGAAATGGGCCTCTATACACCTATGTAGATATTGCACCAAAAACCAGACATTTGCAGCTAGAATAGTCATTTACCACATTAGCAATGTATAGAGTGTATTTCTTTAAAGTTAAGACTAGTTTAAAGTTATCTTCATTGAAAAGTACAGTGCTTTTCCTTCAAAAATAAGGACATTTCAATGTGACCCCAAACTTTTGAACGGTAGTGTATATATTATCACACAACTCCTATGCTTAAGGGCCGTTGCTATAGTTATTATCAATTGTGCTGAAGTTGTACTTTTCTATCTGTGCAAAGGGACAACTGGCAATCCAAAAGATTGCGAGTTATCTTGTATCAGTGTTTGTGTCCAGACTCGGCCTGCTGACTGCCAAGACCGAACATCGAGTACCGAGACGCAGACAAAGCAGAGACAGGGCGATATCACGAGTGTCAGCACATTTGCATTTCTGAATAATCATATATTGTGTATAACTGGGGCAGCTGAAATTACCCCGCTTCCTTCAGCAGCAGCCTCAGTGATGTAACCAATGAACTCCCAAATAAATACAGGAACACATGGGCTGGACTTTAGAGCGTAGGTTGGATCTGTAACTAAGAAGTACAGCCAATGCGTCTCTCCTCATTGAACCAAATTGAACTTTGTCTCTGCATGATTCCTTGCTTCTGGTCTGTTTAATAGATGTCATCAGTGTTTGAACCTGACATCTTCTTGGTCCTTCGAGCCGGATTCCAACACGTCTGACGATTCCAGCCGGGTGAGTAAAACCAGAAGACCATGGTAACCATCTCCCAGTTAGGATCTGCTTTTCTTCCCCCGGCTGGGATCTGAGGATTGACGGGAAAAACCGAGGACAAGAGTGAGGAACGCAGATTTCAGCGAGTATGTTTTGAATTACAAAGGAAAAATAGTGTGTGACTGAGGGTTACGACGCATAGACAAACCCTGTAAATCCTAGGCTCGAACAGGTAAAAAGCCAAAGAATCAGAAGGACGGCGGAGTCCACAAAAACGGAAAATTCCGTAAAATTCAACATTGAAAATAAGCCAAATTAAGGACAGCGGAGTCCACGTAAAAAACAAAAATTCTAAAACTTGAGAGGCCAATATTCTGAAGGACGGCAGAGTCCACAAAAACTGAAAAGTCCGTAAAACGAGTGTGAAAGGTGTTAACGTGAGAGTGTGTGGGAGTGATCGCCTTTAGCCACTAGGCGATCACTCCCACTCCATACTAAAGTTGTGAGAAGTAATAGTGGGCTTTTGTAGAAGCTCTAGGCAAGACATCTCCACTGGGGGACAACCTCCAGTAGAAGCGATGTGTACCACAGTAATAAATTAAACCGCTATCTTACAACAAAGACAAAAGTAATCCTTATAAGTTCGGCTCTGTAGGGGACGACGGATTACTCCAAATTCTCAAAATGGGAAAAGGGACAAGTAAACCAAAGGTTAGTCCAAAAGACGAGTTAAAATGTAAAGACTGGAAAGCAGTAGAAAAAACAAATCCAGACTTACTGAAATTTCTCGATGACTGGATCTCAAAACATGAATTTACCGGACGCCTCAAAGTAGATGATATATTAAATTTGCGGGAATCAATAATACAAAAATGCGGAAATAACAAAAAGAAACTGGCCAGAATGGGGTGGGAACACATGGAGTGCTGGATGAGGATGGCTCAAAGAAAGGAAGAACAGGAAGAAAGGGAAAGAAAAGAAAAAGAAGAGGAAAAAGAAAGGGCTAAGAGAGACGAAAAGCTTATGTTTCATAGAGCAGAAGATGATGAGACAGGCCCAGTTAGGAGAAGAAATAGGCAAATTGCAAGGGAAGATAGTGAGGAAGAAGTACAGACAGAAGCTGCCACACCCAGCGCTCCAACAACAACAAAACATAGATCAGCGTTAAACAAATTACGAAATCCACCACCATACAATGAAAGTGTATCGGAACAACCAACAGTAAGAGCAAAAAGGGACCCAAAAAACGCAGACCTGAAATGGTCTATTTCAATCTATTACAACCAAAATAGAGGACGAGGTAGAGGACAACAACGACAACAGCAATTACACCCTGCTGCATGTTGGAGTTGTGGGAAAGAAGGACATTTCGCACGAGACTGTCCTGAAAAAAAAGAGGAAAAAAAAGAAAAAACAACGATCAAGGTTACTCAGCATGACTGGGTCAGGAGACATCCAACTCTCCAAAAACCACACCAAAAGACATAGAAAATTATCAGAGTGATCATAAGGACATACTAAGTTATGAGAACTTAAGTGAACAAACAGCAAGTAAACCAGAAATAATAATTGAAATAAATGGCAAAGAAATCAAATTTCTGTGTGACACCGGATTAGGTAGAATTACATGTAGAGAATAAAACCAAGTGGAAATAAAATTTCTGCAAGAGCAGCAGACTGTCCAGTAAATTTACAAGGACGAGACGTGATGACTGTAGGTCAAGCCCCAGGTAGGGTTTGACCTACAGTCAAGCCCCACCTGGACCCACTCCAATTCGCCTACCAGCCCCGACTGGGAGTGGAGGATGCAGTCATCTACCTGCTGAACCGAGCCCACACTCACCTAGACAAGCCTGCGAGCAGTGTGAGGGTCATGTTTTTTTTATTTCTCCAGTGCTTTCGATACCATACGGCCTGGACTACTGGGTGTGAAGTTGGTAATGATGCAGGTGGAGGCCCCCTTGGTGTCCTGGGTTGTTGATTACCTGACTGACACACCACAGTACATGCGACTGCGGACTGTGTGTCTGACAGGCTGGTCAGCAACACCGGGGCCCCCCAGGGCACAGTCCTCTCCCCCTTCCTCTTCACCATCTACACCACCGATTTCCACTATCACTCAGAGTCCTGCAACCTTCAGAAGTTTTCTGATGACTCTGCGATAGTGGGGTGTTTTGAGGAAGGTGATGATGAGGAATACAGGGCACTGGTGGAGGACTTTGTCACATAGTGTGGAAAGAACCACCTCCAGCTCAATGTGACGAAGAGCAAGGAGCTGGTTGTGGACCTGGGAAGGAGGAGGAGTACTCCGGCGACCCCTGTTTCCATCCGGGGGGTCGATGTGGACATGGTTGAGGATTATAAATACCTGGGAGTACACATGGACAACAAGCTGAATGGGTCAAAACACGCTGAAGCACTCTACAAGAAGGGACACTCTACTTCCTCAGGAGGCTCGGATCCTTGAACGTCTGTACAAAGATGTTGAAGATGTTCTACGAGTCGGTGGTGGCGGGCGCCTTCTTGTACGCCGTGGCCTGCTGGGGCAGCGGGCTGAGAGCGAGGGACGCAAACAGACTGGACAAGTTGGTAGACAAGGCCAGTAACGTGGTGGGAGTGGAGCTAGACTCTCTGGCGGTGGTGTCAGAGAGGAGAAGTCTAGCAAAACTCCTAGCCATTATGGACAACACCTCCCACCCACTACACTCGGAGCACGTTCAGTGGAAGGCTCAGACTCCCAAAATGCAACACGGAACGACACAGGAGGTCCTTCATACCGACAGCCATCAGACTGTATAATGCATATGTTCCTTGACTGCACTTAAATGTAGAATATATGTAGAATATATTTATATTATTCATATATTATATATTATATATTATTTATTATTATTATTGTCTATTGTGAGTGAACTGTGGTGCTGAATTTCCCCCAGGGATCAATAAAGTACTTTCTATTCTATTCTATCTAATTCTATTATGAAGGAGGAATGACTGTTAAAAGACGACACCAATTAGAGAGGGAGTGATAAGAGATAAAGAGAGACGTATGACATTATATGGTTGTTGACCTTGTTGTATTTTATAAGACTGATTTATTGTTGGATTGATGTGTTGTTGAAAAGGAGAAAAATATAAAAATGGATGGTAAATTGGAGATTGTGAGTAGTGTGGATAGAGAGAGAGGTGAGGAGTGAGAGAAATATTTAAAAACAGATGAAGAAATAATAAAAAATAAATAAGAATAATGTAATGCAAAATGGAATAAACTAATGCAAACGCCAGATAATGTGAGGGTATTGAAATAAGATATGAAGAAAATGTAGACTGAAAATATATATAAATATATATATATATATATATATATATATATATATATATATATATATATGTATATATATATATATATATATATATATATATATATATATATATATATATATATATATATATATATATATATATATATATATATATATATATATATATATATATATATATATATATATATATATATATATAATTAAAATAATGGAACAAATAAAAACCTATCTTAATAACTATAATAAGAGTCAATATGTATAGCATGCTAAATTGATATAAAATAAGTTATATGTTTATAAGCTGATGAAAAAAATAAAAGAAAAACGCTCTTCGAGTGTTGCTCGCCTTATCTCTTAGGATGTGCACACACTTTGTGTGTGTGTGTGTGTGTGTGGCGCATTGGGAGTGGAGGTGTGAAAATTCATGTATTACTTGTACGTTTAAAGAAGGTTTAACTTTAAAGTGTAGTCTAACATTCTTAGGTTAGATTATGTTATAGACATTTGCAGTACACCATACATCTGGGTGCTGAGCTAAGATAAGATAATGGCATAACATAGAATAAATAAGGAGGCATGGCAATCACGACAGCTATCAGTTAGCGATAGACAACTGTTTGCTTTGAATATTGTTGAATAATAATTGCAAATACAAAATATAAAGAATTGGAAGAATGTCTTTTCTGAGTTGTAAAATTATAGTTTAATTCACTTATAGACAGTTTTTAGTGGGTTTAAAATGTTACTTAAAATTACATGAAGTAATACGTATAACATTTGAATTAGGAATATTGATTTAGTGTTTATTGGGACAATTAATGCTGTGATTTTAAAC
Organism: Entelurus aequoreus; assembly: GCF_033978785.1. Classification (NCBI taxonomy): domain Eukaryota; kingdom Metazoa; phylum Chordata; class Actinopteri; order Syngnathiformes; family Syngnathidae; genus Entelurus; species Entelurus aequoreus. Next base: position 7,235,578 of record NC_084756.1, on the reverse strand, counting down.
ATCATATGCAGGATTGGACACATTTCACAGTGATTGATATCAGTAATGCATACTTGCATTCTTCTCGATACCAATAAGTCCATTTTAATTTGCATTTACTTATAAAGGGAAAATATACACGTATACAAGATTACCTCAAGGGTATGCAGAAAGTCCGACAATCTATTCACAAGCAATGCATGTCCAAATTCAACCCTCCAGGAGGAGGACAAAAGTCCTGATATACGTAGATGACATATTATTATTAGCATCACCGGATAAGGAAACTGTAGAAAAGACACATTAGCGTTATTAAATCATCTACATAGTGAAGGACACAAAGTAAGCAAAAGAAAAGTCCAGTTATGCAAAACAGAAGTAAAGTATCTAGGACATTCTCTAAACAAATATGGACACACTATTGTGGGAAGTAGAAAAACAGCAGTACTACAAGCACTTTAAACCACAAACAAAGAAGCAAATTATGTCATTTCTATGATTAACTAATTACTGTAGAAGTTGGATACCAAATTACGCTGAAATAGTAGCTCCTTTAAGTAAATTAATGTATGAAAAATATCTAAAAGTGTCATCACCTGTAGAGTGGAATTCAGAAGCTGAAGCAGCATTCTGTGAAATAAAAATAGAATAGGATGTGCGGTTGTTACAGAAACTAAAGTTATGAAAGCTATCAAATGACCATCAAATTACTCAGTGCAAGCTGCACAACTAGTAGCTCTAAAGCATGTCACTTAATGAAAGATCAAAAGGTTACAATACACACAGATAGCCAATATGCATTCTCAACAGTACACACATTTGCACAACACTGGCAAAATAGAGGACTGATAACGTCAACAGGAAAACCTGTAACACATGGAGAGCTATTCAAATAATTATTAAAAGCGGTACAGCTACCAGCTAAAATAGCAATATGCAAATGTGCGACACACACTAATGGAACTGACACAATATCACTAAGAAATGCGTTTGCGGACAAAACAGCAAAACAAGCAGCAGAAGAGGAAATACAAGTTTTTCAAACTACAAACTAGCGACATGAATAATGATATATTAAAAGACATGCAACAACAAAGTACTCCAAAAGAACAAGATAAATGGATAAAAAAACAAAAACGGAGCCACGTTGAACAAAGAAGACATCTATGTATGTCCAGACAATAAACCAATCTTACCAAAAAATCTGTATAAGTGGGCAGCAGTTTTGAGCCATGGTTGTTGTATTCATGTCTCAACAGGAGGGAAGATGAACCTTATACAGAAGTACTATACTACCTACGGCTTTTATTCTTATTAAAAAAAAAATTAAAAAAAATTGTAGGTCATGCATGACCTGTGCGAGGCACAATCCACAAGGGAATATGTGCCCACAACGAGGCCAATTCCCCAAACCACAACACCCGTTCCAGCATCTATGCATAGATTTTATTGATCTAAATAAGAGTGAAGGAAAACAGTATTGTCTGGTCATAGTAGATGCATTTTCAAAGTGGGTAGAAACATTTCCTACAGGAAAAACAGATGCGCTAACAGTAGCAAAAGCATTATGCAAAGATATAATACCAAGATATGGTATAAATAAATCTGTACAGTGACAATAGACCTCATTTTGTAAATCAATTAATCAATAATATAGGATCATTATTCCACATTGATCTCAAAAACCACTGTGCTTATCATCCACAAAGTGCAGAACAAGTGGAAAGGAAAAATGTAACAATTATAAACAGTCTAAAGAAATGTATGGAAGAAACAAAACGTCCATGGGCACAATGTATAGATTTAGTAAACATGTATATGAACATTACAAGTATAGCCCCATTAAACGACAAACAGGAAATGCTAAGGCGAGAAAAACGGACTATGTCGTCTGTTCGATAGATCTGATCCTAAAACCCAGGTCCAAATATAACAACCTGTGTCCCATGGGTAGTCTCGTGGGCCTACAATGAATCACTGATGTTTACGGTAGCTCCCAATACCACCTCTACAACACTACTTCCTGTAAGAAACTTAAAATGATTCCGAAATGGAAATCCCACCACGGCTACAGACTGGACTAATTACTGGTGGTACCTCACAGGCCATCCAATACTGGGGAAATAGGACACTCTGGTCACTACATATATTATATTATATTATATATTATATTTATTATTTTACTTATTTTTTTGTCTGGTTTTCTATTTGTTTTGTATCATCCCGTGAGGTGTATATATATATATTTTTTTTAAATATTTGGATGTATTTGTTTGGTTTGTATGCTTGTGAATCTGGGCTATCCATTAAGTAAGACTACTTATTATGTTGAAGGGGGCAGGAAATATAAGATTTTCTTCATCCTGTTCCTTCTCAAGCATAGGTGTGTAAATATGTGTTTAGTTGCTAAAGTTTAATTGTCTATTGAGAATGAATGAATGAATTACTGGCCCCGTGAGATAGTGAAGAAGCTAAATTCTTTAAAAGTCGAATAACTCTGAAACATCAAGGCCCAAATCTAGTGTTAACCATATCACTCCCTGATGGACGGATTAGACCACCCAATGCCACACTGTTCAACACATCCTGCTGGGGTTTACAATTATGGGCATGGTCAAGTGGACCAGCCCCATATTTCCCGGTGATTGTTTGCATAAATCAAACCATGCGCAACACCGAACAACCCAGAGTGAACACCTATACTAAACGCGCTGGAGTCACAGTTGTAAGCGTACCATTTGATGATGTTGATGAATGGTTCAAAGTAACAACTCGTGTGTAATAATTGGTTCCTCCTTTGGCTGTTAATAGGTTACTCATGGCGGAGCAAGCGGGAAAGGCTGCTAAAACTGATTGTGTTGTATGCCTAAACCCCAGACCATTACTCAAGATCATCCCGGCATCTATGAGTCAAAAATGTTTAATTCAATCAATCAATCAATCAATGTTTATTTATATAGCCCTAAATCACAAGTGTCTCAAAGGGCTGTACAAGCCACAACGACATCCTCGGTACAGAGCCCACATACGGGCAAGGAAAACTCACCCCAGTGGGACGTCAATGTGAATGACTATGAGAAACCTTGGAGAGGACCGCATATGTGGGTAACCCCCCCCTCTAGGGGAGACCGAAAGCAATGGATGTCGAGTGGGTCTGACATAATATTGTGAAAGTCTAACACATCAGCGAGAGTCCAATCCATAGTGGGGCAAGCAGGAACCATCCCGAGCGGAGACGGGTCAGCAGCGTAGAGATGTCCCCATCTGATGAACAGGCTAGCGGTCCACCCCGGGTTTGGAGCAGAGTAGAAAAGAAAAGAAAAGAAACGGCAGATCAACTGGTCTAAACAGGGAGTCTATTTAAAGGCTAGAGTATACAAATGAGTTTTAAGATGAGACTTAAATGCTTCTACTGAGGTAGCATCTCTAACTTTTACCGGGAGGGCATTCCATAGTATTGGAGCCCGAATAGAAAACGCTCTATAGCCCGCAGACTTTTTTTGGGCTCTGGGAATCAAGTAATCAGCAAAACAACTCCTGAATGTAATTGCACTGCATGGAACAACATCTACCCTGGAACCAAAGAAACAAAGCAGAAACCAATATGTGATGAATATGTGACAAAAGCTAATTACACCTGCATTAACATGCTAGGCTCTGAACAACAGTTGGGAAACTTATCATCAGACAACTGCTTACACATAGTAAATGTATCAATATTTGTACGAGAATTGTTAACACGCCTGAACAGTTTGATACCTGAACATTGGAAAAGAACTAGACGTGATGTAAACTGGCAAGGTGTTGTAGATCCAACGTATATCGATGCAATGGGTGTCCAAAGAAATATATCTGACGACTATAAATTGGTAAATCAAGTTGCAACTGGATTCGAATCATCCGTCTGCTGGTGGTGTACGATTAACAAGAATGTTGACAGAATAAACTACGTCCACTACAACGTACAGAGATTAGGAAATTGGACACAGGCCGGATTTGGAGTCGTCGCTGATCAACTCGCCGCCACCTCCCTTATGGCCTTTCATAACCGTATGGCGTTGGACATGTTGTTAGCGGAGAAAGGAGGTGTGTGCGCAATATTGGGTGAACAGTGTTGCACGTTCATACCAAACTACACTGATGCAGAAGATAGCCTGGCCAAAGCGCTGGAAGGCCTGTGCACCCTCAATGGTAAAATGAAAGAGCACTCTGGCATAGGTACATCTATGTGGGATGAATGGTTGGATGTGTTCTGCAAATACAAGTCCTTGGTATCCTCAATTCTAGTATCTCTGGCTGTGTTTGCAGCAATACTGACGTTGTGTGGATGTTGTTGAATTCCCTGTCTGCGTTCTCTGCTTAACCGTCTGATTACCACAGCGATTAGCCCAGCAGATGTTCAGATGCACTTTCTGACAGAAGACAAGGAAGACGAAACTGATGACAAGGGTACCTACCTGGACGGTGTACCTGATCTGTTTTCAGACCCTGGTGACTATATACAACAATTGGAAAAAAAAAAAATGATGATGTTGAACTCAGAGTGTAAATAAAACTTTGCCCTAGGGAATTGAACTATTAACTGAAAATTGCAAGAAGGGATAAGAAGATTCTGGGGAAGTTATGTGATAAACAGGAGGGAAGTTAGAATAATTATGTATATATTATCACACAAATCGTATGCTTAAAGGCCTACTGAAAGCCACTACTACCGACCACGCAGTCTGATAGTTTATATATCAATGATGAAATCTTAACATTGCAACACATGCCAATACGGCCGGGTTAACTTATAAAGTGCAATTTTAAATTTCCCGCCACACTTCCGGTTGAAAACGTCTATGTATGATGACGTTTGCGTGTGACGTCGATGGTTGAAACGAAAGTATATGGACACATTGTATCCCAATACAAACAGCTCTGTTTTCATCGCAAAATTCCACAGTATTCTGGACATCTGTGTTGGTAAATCTTTTGCTATTTGTTTAATGAACAATGGAGACTGCAAAGAAGAAAGCTGTAGGTGGGATCGGTGTATTAGCGGCTGGCTGCAGCAACACAACCAGGAGGACTTTGAGTCGGATAGCAGATGCGCTATCCGACGCTAGCCGCCGACCGCATCGATGATCGGGTGAAGTCCTTCGTCGCGCCGTCGATCGCTGGAACGCAGGTGAGCACGGGTGTTGATGAGCAGATGAGGGCTGGCGTAAGTGGAGCGCTAATGTTTTTATCATAGCTCTGACGAGGTCCCGTAGCTAAGTTAGCTTCAATGGCGTCGTTAGCAACAGCATTGCTAGGCTTCGACAGGCGGCACAGCATTAACCGTGTAGTTACAGGTCCAGTGTTTGCTTCTGTGTCTCCTGATAGTAGTATTGTTGATCTTCTGTCTATCCTTCCAGTCAGGGGCTTATTTCTTTTGTTTCTATCTGCATTTAAGCACGATGCTATAACGTTAGCTCCGTAGCTAAAGGGCTTCACCAATGTATTGTCGTGGAAATAAAAGTCACTGTGAATGTCCATTTCGCATTCTCGACTCTCATTTTCAAGAAGATATAGTATCCGAGGTGGTTTAAAATACAAATCCGTGATCCACAATAGAAAAAGGAGAAAGTGTGGAATCCAATTAGCCCTTTTACCTAAGTTACGGTCAGAGCGAAAAAAGATACGTCCTGCACTGCACTCTAGTCCTTCACTCTCACGTTCCTCATCCACAAATCTTTCATCCTCGCTCAAATTAATGGGGTAATCGTCACTTTCTCGGTCCGAATCACTCTCGCTGCTGGTGTAAACAATGGGGAAATGTGAGGAGCCCTTCAACCTGTGACGTCACGCTACTTCCGGTACAGGCAAGGCTTTTTTTTATCAGCGACCAAAAGTTGCGAACTTTATCGTCAATGTTTTCTACTAAATCCTTTTAGCAAAAATATGGCAATATCGCGAAATGATCAAGTATGACACATAGAATGGATCTGCTATCCCCGTTTAAATAAATAAAAATAATTTGTGGGCGGTATAGCTCGGTTGGTAGAGTGGCCGTGCCATCAACCTGAGGGTTGCAGGTTCGGTCCCCGCTTCCGCCATCCTAGTCACTGCCGTTGTGTCCTTGGGCAAGACACTTTACCCACCTGCTCCCAGTGCCACCCACACTGGTTTAAATGTAACTTAGATATTGGGTTTTCACTATGTAAAGCGCTTTGAGTCACTAGAGAAAAGCGCTATATAAATATAATTCACTTCACTTCACTTAATTTCAGTAGGCCTTTAAGGGCCGTTGCTATAGTTATTATCAATTGTGCTGAAGTTGTACTTTTCTATCTGTGCAAAGGGACAACTGGCAATCCAAAATATGCGAGTCGTTTAGTATCAGTGTTTGTGTCCTGACTCGGCCTGCTGACTGCCAAGGCCGAACATCGAGTACTGTGACGCAGACAAAGCAGAGACAGGGTGATATCAAGAGTGTCAGCACATTTGCATTTCTGCATAATCATATATTGTGTCAAACTGGGGCTGCTGAAATTACCCCCCTTCCTTCAGCAGCAGCAGCAGCCTCAGTGATGTAACCAGGGACCTCCCGAATAAATACAAGGGCACGTGGGCTGGACTTTAGAGTGTAGGTTGGATCTGTAACTAAGAAGTAAAGCCCAATACGTCTCTCCTCATTGAGCCAAATTGAACTTTGTCTCTGCATGATTCCTTGCTTCTTGTCTGTGTAATAGATGTCATCAGTGTTTGAACCTGACAGAAACCACACGAAACATCACTGTCATAAATATGTCCTAGATAATAAAACCACACTATACAACACTGTTCAAAACATGTGCCATATTGTGAAACCACAGTAAACAATACTGTCGTAAATATGTGCCATATAGTGAAACCACACTAAACAACACTGTCATAAAATATGCCATATAGTGAAACCACACTATACAACACTGTCATAAATATGTGACATATTGTGAAACCACACACAACAACACTGTCATAAACATCAGCCATATAGTGAAACCACACTAAACAACACTGTCATAAATATGTCCCATATTGTGAAACCACACACAACAACACTGTCATAAACATGTGCCATATAGTGAAACCACACTAAACAACACTGTCATAAATATGTGACATATTGTGAAACCACACACAACAACACTGTCATAAACATATGCCATATAGTGAACCACACTAAACAACACTGTCATAAATATGTGACATATTGTGAAACCACACACAACAACACTGTCATAAACATATGCCATATAGTGAAACCACACTAAACAACACTGTCATAAATATGTCCCATATTGTGAAACCACACACAACAACACTGTCATAAACATGTGCCATATAGTGAAACCACACTAAACAACACTGTCATAAATATGTGACATATTGTGAAACCACACACAACAACACTGTCATAAACATATGCCATATAGTGAACCACACTAAACAACACTGTCATAAATATGTGACATATTGTGAAACCACACACAACAACACTGTCATAAACATATGCCATATAGTGAAACCACACTAAACAACACTGTCATAAATATGTGACGTAATGTGAAACCACACACAACAACTGTTATGATCCGCTGCCCGGATCATATTTCTGTTTACGTTTTCGAGGCCTTGAGTGCCTGTTTGTGCACCTGAGTTTGTTACCATGGCTGCTAATTGTTTTCACCTGCCGCGTGTGTTTCCGGACGCGCACCTGGTAGTTATCACTGACATTATTTAAGCCTGTCTTGCCAGTGAGTTGGTCTGGCTTCCTAATTTGCCATTTGCAACAGTTGACGACTTTTGTTTCCTGCTAAATACCTGCTAGCTTCCACGCTAGGCTATTTTGCTTGCTAGCTCCCACGCTAGCCCATTTAGTTTGTTGCCTTAAGTGCTATGAGCACGTTTTTCTTCGTTCTGTCCGATTTATTTACTTAAATAAATAATTTCTGACCTGCACGCTGTGTCCGAAGCCCGTCTGCATTCCTGGGAGAATGAGCTCCGCATCACCATGCGCCCCGGTCGTTACAACAACACTGTCATAAACATTTGTCATATTGAGAAACAAAACTAAACAACACTGTCATAAATATGTCCCATATAGTGAAACCACACTAAACAAGACTGTCGTAAACATGAGCCATATTGTGAAACCACACTAATTATATAATATATATGTGCCATATTGGGAAATCACACTTAACAACAATATCATGAACATGTGCCATATTGGGAAACCACAAATAACAACACTGTCATAAACATAACACCATATAGTAAAACCACACTAAACAACACGGTCGTAAACATGAGCCATATTGTGAAACCAAACTAAACAAAACTGTCATAAATATGTGCCATAATGGGAAACCACACTAAACAACACTGTCATAAATATGTGCCAAAAAGTGAAACCACAATAAACAACTTTGTCATCAAAATGTGCCATAACGTAAGAGCACACTAAACAACACTGTCATAAACATGCACCATATAGTGAAACCACACTACACATCACTGTCAAAAATATGTGCCATAAAGTGAAACCACACTAAACAACACTGTCATAAAAATGTGCCATAAAGTGAAACCACATTTAACACCACTGTCATAAATATGTGCAATATTGTAAAACCACACTAAACAACACTGTCAAAAAACATGTGCCATATTGTGAAACCACAGTAAACAACATTGTCATAAATATGTGCCACATAGAAAAACACACTAAACAACAATGTCATAAATATGTGCCTTATAAAAAAACACACTAAACAACAGTCATAATCATGTGCCATATTGTAAAACCACACTAAAAAACACTGTCATAAACATATGCCATATTTTGAAACCACACTAAACTATACTGTCATAAATATGTGCCATATTGGGAAACCACACTAAACAACACTGTCATAAACATTTGTCGTATAGTGAAACCACACTAAACAACACTGTCAAAAATATGTGCCGTATTGGGAAACTACACTAAACAACACTGTCGTAAACATGTGCCGTATTGTGAAACCACACCAAACAACACTTTCATAATGATGTGCCATATAGTAAAACCACACTAAAAAAACACTGTCAAAAATATGTGCCATATAGTGAAACCACACTAAACAACACTGTCATAAACATGTGCCATATAGTGAAACCACACTAAACAACACGGTCAAAAAAATTTGCCGTATTGTGAAACCACACTAAACAACACTGTCATAAACATGTGCCATAGAGTTGAAATCACATTAAACAACACAGTCATAAATATGTGCTATATTGTGAAACCACACTAAACAATACTGTCAAAAACATGTGCCATATTGTGAAACCACACTAAACAACATTGTCATAAACATGTGCCACATAGTGAAACCACACTAAACAACACTGTCATAAATATGTGACATATTGTGAAACCACACACAACAACACTGTCATAAACATTTGTCATATTGGAAAACCAAACTAAACAACACTGTCATAAACATGTCCCATATAGTGAAACCACACTAAACAAGACTGTCGTAAACAGGAGCCATATTGTGAAACCACACTAAATATATAATATATATGTGCCATATTGGGAAACCAAACTAAACAACACTGTCATGAACATGTGCCATATTGGGTAACCACATTTAACAACACTGTCATAAACATGCCGCCATATAGTAAAACCACACTAAACAACAAAGTCGTAAACATGAGCCATATTGTGAAACCACACTAAACAAAACTGTCATAAATATGTGTCGTATTGGGAAACCACACTAAACAACACTATGATAAATATGTGCCATATTGTGAAACCACACTAAACAACACTGTCATAAATATGTGCCATATAGTGAAACCACAATAAACAACTTTGTCATCAGCATGTGCCATATACTGAAACCACACTAAACAACACTGTCATAAACATGCACCATATAGTATAACCACACTAAACAGTCAAAAATTTGTGCCATAACGGGAAACCACACCAAACAATACCGTCATAAAAATGTGCCATATAGTGAAACCACACTTAACAACACTGTCATAAATATGTGCAATATTGTAAAACCACACTAAACAACACTGTCAAAAAACATGTGCCATATTGTGAAACCACAGTAAACAACATTGTCATAACAATGTGCCAAATAGAAAAAACACACTAAACAACACTGTCATAAATATGTTTCTTATTGTAAAACCACACCAAAACAACACTGTCATAAACATGTGCCTTATAGAAAAAACACACTAAACAACAGTCATAGTCATGTGGCATATTGTAAAACCACACTAAACAACACTGTCATAAACATATGCCATATTGGGAAACCACACTTAATAACACTGTCATAAATATGTGCCATATTTTGAAACCACACTAAACTATACTGTCATAAATATGTGCCATATTGGGAAACCACACTAAACAACACTGTCATAAACATTTGTCGTATGGTGAAACCACACTAAAAAACACTGTCAAAAATATGTGCCGTATTGGTAAACCAAACTAAACAACACTGTCATAAACATGTGCCATATTGTGAAACCACACTAAACAACACTTTCATAATGATGTGCCATATAGTAAAACCACACTAAACAACACTGTCATAAACATGTGACATATAGTGAAACCACACTAAACTTAAATATTATAAACTTATCACTTTCCTCTGGCACTGTTCTCCTAGCATTCAAAAAAGCGGTTATTCATCCTCTACTCAAAAGACCTAACCTCGATCCTGACCTCATGGTAAACTACCGGCCGGTGTCCCACCTTCCGTTTATCTCGAAAATCCTCGAAAAAATTGTCGCACAGCAGCTAAATGAACACTTAGCGTCTAACAATCTCTGTGAACCTTTTCAATCCGGTTTCAGGGCAGATCACTCTACGGAGACAGCCCTCGCAAAAATGACTAATGATCTATTGCTAACGATGGATTCTGATGCGTCATCTATGTTGCTGCTTCTTGATCTTAGCGCCGCTTTCGATACTGTTGATCATAATATTTTATTAGAGCGTATCAAAACGCGTATTGGGATGTCAGACTTAGCCTTGTCTTGGTTTAACTCTTATCTTACTGACAGGATGCAGTGCGTCTCCCATAACAATGTGACCTCGGACTATGTCAAGGTAACGTGCGGAGTTCCCCAGGGTTCGGTTCTTGGCCCTGCACTCTTTAGTATTTACATGCTGCCGCTAGGTGACATCATACGTGTTAGCTTTCACTGTTATGATGATGACACCCAACTCTACATGCCCCTAAAGCTGACCAACACGCCGGATTGTAGTCAGCTGGAGGCGTGTCTTAATGAAATTAAACAATGGATGTCCGCTAACTTTTTGCAACTCAATGCTAAGAAAACGGAAATGCTGATTATCTGTCCTGCTCAACACCGACATCTATTTAATAATACCACCTTAACATTTGACAACCAAACAATTATACACCTATATAATAATACCACCTTAACATTTGACAACCAAACAATTATACACCTATTTAATAATACCACCTTAACATTTGACAACCAAACAATTACACAAGGCGACTCGGTAAAGAATCTGGGTATTATCTTCCACCCAACTCTCTCGTTTGAGTCACACATTAAGAGTGTTACTAAAACAACTCTCTCGTTTGAGTCACTCATTAAGAGTGTTACTAAAACAACTCTCTCGTTTGAGTCACACATTAAGAGTGTTACTAAAACAACTCTCTCGTTTGAGTCACACATTAAGAGTGTTACTAAAACAACTCTCTCATTTGAGTCACACATTAAGAGTGTTACTAAAACAACTCTCTCGTTTGAGTCACACATTAAGAGTGTTACTAAAACCACTCTCTCGTTTGAGTCACACATTAAGAGTGTTACTAAAACAACTCTCTCGTTTGAGTCACACATTAAGAGTGTTACTAAAACGGCCTTCTTTCATCTCCGTAATATCGCTAAAATTCGTTCCATTTTGTCCACTAGCGACGCTGAGATCATTATCCATGTGTTCGTTACGTCTCGTCTCTGTCACGTGGGGGTCGCATATTTGTGCGGAATCGTTCCTCCAATGCAACACGGACAACTCCGGACGAAAACGTAAAGGTAGGAGATGATTTATTAATTATAAATCATACAATACAACAAGACAGAAAACAAACAAAAGAAAAGCGTGCCGAACGCACGGGAAGCTAAGGCTAACACTTAGCACAAGAGTCTGGAACATGACATACAAATACGTGACTGTTGCTTACCGCAAACAAGGAGAACAGGACGAGTGAACAAAAAAGGCAGGTTTAAATAGTGTCAGTGATGGCAAACAGGTGCGCGTCGGGAACACAAGTGGCAGGTGAAAATAATAAGTAACCATGGTGACGAAACAAACTCACAGGTGCACAAGCAATAACAAAAGGAGTCCAAAACTAACAGAAAACACAAAAACATGATCCGGCCCACGGATCATGACAGTACCCCCTCCTCAAGGACAGATACAAGATGTCCAAAAAAACCAAAAAAAACAAGCAGGGTCAAAAGTCACGGGCGGGCGGAGGGAGGACTTGGAGGTGGGTCGCCAAGCCAAGTGTCCCCGAATCCACCGAGGCAAAGTCAAGTGGCGGCGGCGAGTGGAACGCCGCTGCAGCAAGCGAGGCGGGCGACCAGGGAATGGCCACATTGGTGGCCGACGGGGAGGTGGGCGCACTTGGCGAGGCGGACGGCCAACGGAGCGGCCACATCCGTGGTCGACGTGGGCGCGTCGGCGCCGTCCTGTCAGGCGTGGTAGCAGGTACAGGCGGCGAGTCAGGCGTGGTAGCAGGTACAGGCGGCGAGTCAGGCGTGGTAGCAGGTACCAGCGGCGAGTCAGGCGTGGTAGCAGGTACCGGCGGCGAGTCAGGCGTGGGAGCAGGTACCGGTGTCTGGCGAGGAGCAGGTACCAGTTTCTGGCGAGGAGCAGGTACCGGTGTCTGGCGTGGTGCAGGTACCGGTGTCTGGCGTGGTGCAGGTACCGGTGTCTGGCGAGGAGCAGGTACCGGTGTCTGGCAAGGAGCAGGTACCGGTGTCTGGCGAGGAGCAGGTGCAGGTGTCTGGCGAGGAGCAGGTGCAGGTGTCTGGCAAGGAGCAGGTGCAGGTGCCTGGCGAGGAGCAGGTGCAGGTGCCTGGCGAGGAGCAGGTGCCTGGCGGGGTGCAGGAGCAGGTGCCTGGCGGGGTGCAGGCCCAGGTGCCAGCCGAGGTGCAGGCGCAGGTGCCAACCGAGGTGCAGGCGCAGGTGCCAGCCGAGGTGCAGGCGCAGGTGCCAGCGGAGGTGCAGGCGCAGGTGCCAGCCGAGGAGCAGGCACAGGTGCCAGCCGAGGAGCAGGCACAGGTGCCAGCCGAGGAGCAGGTACAGGTGCCAGCCGAGGAGCAGGAACTGGAGATGGTGGCGTTTGCAGGCCCACCGGAGATGATGGTGGCGTCTGCAAGCCCACCGGAGATGGTGGTGGCGTCTGCAAGCCCACCGGAGATGGTGGTGGCGTCTGCAAGCCCACCGGAGATGATGGTGGCGTCTGCAAGCCCACCGGAGATGATGGTGGCGTCTCAAAGCCCACCGGAGATGATGGTGGCGTTTGCAAGCCCACCGGAGATGATGGTGGCGTTTGCAAGCCCACCGGAGATGATGGTGGCGTCTGCAAGCCCACCCGGGCTGAGGTTAGCCATGAGCATGGCGAAGGTGGGCTAGCTGGGGGGTGGCGGCTTGGCATGCCGAAAGACTGGTGGTGGCGGCCGGGATGGAGGTTGTTGCCTGGCTGGGCGCAGCTGAGCAGCCCCACCAGCACAGCTCCCGGCCCCAGCCCCCCCTCAAGGGGCGGATACCAGACGCGCTCCTTGCGGTCTGGAACAGTCTTTAAGGGCGGGTGGCGGGAGGTCAGGAGGGGGGAAGAATCCTCCCCTTTAAATTGTCCAGAAAATCTTTCCCCCCCCCCCACCTGAGATTGTGTGGGAGGACAGCGGGAAAAAGTCCTTGACGAGGGCGGGGCTAGAGTCCTTAGGGGCGGAGTCAGAGTCACTGGGGGCGGAGGTGATCGAAGTTGACAGAATCTATTTTTCGAAAAAGTGTCCTGCTGGTACTTTATTTTTGGAAAAAAGTCTTTAGGAGGTGGCTGACAGAGGGAAACAGAATTCAGAAAAAAAAATTCTGGTCCATGACGTCATCAGCCGTGGACGGGGGGTGACGTCATCAGGAGAAGACGACTGGGCTGCCTGCAGCTTGCTTCGGTCCGTAAGAGGAGCTTTCGGGAGTGACGCGTCCTGACAGCGAAACGAAGCCTCTTTGGCTGGCTTCCGTTTTTGCTGACGCGTCCGGTACTGCGGTGGCGCGACAATGTCCTCGGGCCATACGGAGTTGAGTGGGATCAACTTTCCATTAGGACCCCACATCAGGTCGGCGCTCCAAGGGGGAATAGCGGAGAGTCTCCGCCTCCATTGCCTCCAAATCTAACCACATACCTAAGTCCAGATCCTCGAAGTTCGTGGCGGGAGAGCTGTAAGCTGTTCTCCTTCTGTCACGTGGGGGTCGCATATTTGTGCGGGATCGTTCCTCCAATGCAACACGGACAACTCCGGACGAAAACGTAAAGGTAGGAGATGATTTATTAATTATAAAACATACAATACAACAAGACAGAAAACAAACAAAAGAAAAGCGTGCCGAACGCACGGGAAGCTAAGGCTAACACTTAGCACAAGAGTCTGGAACATGACATACAAAAACGTGACTGTTGCTTACCGCAAACAAGGAGAACAGGACGAGTGAACAAAAAAGGCAGGTTTAAATAGTGTCAGTGATGGCAAACAGGTGCGCGTCGGGAACACAAGTGGCAGGTGAAAATAATAAGTAACCATGGTGACGAAACAAACTCACAGGTGCACAAGCAATAACAAAAGGAGTCCAAAACTAACAGAAAACACAAAAACATGATCCGGCCCACGAATCATGACAGTCTCGATTACTGTAACCGTAATTATTTTGGGGTCTCCCTATGTCTAGCATTAAAAGATTACAGATGGTACAAAATGCGGCTGCTAGACTTTTGACAAAAACAAGAAAGTTTGATCATATTACGCCTATACTGGCTCACCTGCACTGGCTTCCTGTGCACTTAAGATGTGACTTTAAGGTTTTACTACTTACGTATAAAATACTACACGGTCTAGCTCCATCCTACCTTGCCGATTGTATTGTACCATATGTCCCGGCAAGAAATCTGCGTTTAAAGAACTCAGGCTTATTAGTGATTCCCAGAGCCCAAAAAAAGTCTGCGGGCTATAGAGCGTTTTCTATTGGGGCTCCAGTACTATGGAATGCCCTTCCGGTAAAAGTTAGAGATGCTACCTCAGTAGAAGCATTTAAGTCTCATCTTAAAACTCATTTGTATACTCTAGCCTTTAAATAGACCCCCTTTTTAGACCAGTTGATCTGCCGTTTTATTTTATTTTCTCCTCTCCTCTTCTCCCCTCTCCCTTGTGGAGGGGGAGTTGCACAGGTCTGGTGGCCATGGAATGAAGTGCTTGCTGTCCAGAGTCGGGACCCGGGGTGGACCCGCGAGCCTGTGCATCGGTTGGCGGACATCTCTACGCTGCAGACCCGTCTCCGCTCAGGATGGTTCCTGCTGGCCCCACTATGGACTGGACTTTCGCTGATGTGTTGGATCCACTATGGACTGGACTTTCACAATATTATGTCTGACCCACTCGACATCCATTGCTTTCGGTCTCCCCTAGAGAGGGGGGGGGGGGGGGGGGGGGGGGGGTTACCCACTATATGCGGTCCTCTCCAAGGTTTCTCATAGTCATTCACATCGACGTCCCACTGGGGTGAGTTTTTCCTTGCCCGTATGTGGGCTCTGTACCGAGGATGTCGTTGTGGCTTGTGCAGCCCTTTGAGACACTTGTGATTTAGGGGCTATATAAATAAACATTGATTGATTGATTGAAATAACACTGTCAAAAACATGTGCCATATTGTGAACTAAACAACATTGTCATAATGATGTGCCATATAGTGAAACCACACTCAACAACACTGTCAAAAATATGTGCCATATTGTGAAACCCCACTAAACAACATTGTCATGAACATGTGCCATAAAGGGAAACCACACTAAACAACAATGTCAAAAACATGTGCCATATTGTAAACCACACTAAACAACATTGTCATAAACATGTGCCATATAGTGAAACCACACTAAACAACACTGTCATACATATGTGACATATTGTGAAACTACACACAACTACACTGTCATAAACATTTGTCATATTGGGAAACCAAACTAAACAACACTGTCATAAACATGTCCCATATAGTGAAACCACACTAAACAAGACTGTCGTAAACATGAGCCATATTGTGAAACCACACTAAATATATAATATATATGTGCCATATTGGGAAATCACACTTAACAACACTGTCATGAACATGTGCCATATTGGGAAACCACATTCGACAACACTGTCATGAACGTGCCGCCATATAGTAAAACCACACTAAACAAAACTGTCATAAATATGTGCCATATTGTGAAACCACACTAAACAACACTATAATAAATATGTGCCATATTGTGAAACCACGCTAAACAACACTGTCATAACCATGTGCCATATAGTGAAACCACAATAAACAACTTTGTCATCAACATGTGCCATATAGTGGAACCACACTAAACAATACTGTCATAAACATGCACCATTTAGTGAAACCACACTAAACATCACTGTCAAAAATATGTGCCATAACCTGAAACCACACTAAACAACACTGTCATAAAAATGTGCCATATAGTGAAACCACACTTAACAACACTGTCATAAATATGTGCAATATTGTAAAACCACACTAAACAACACTGTCAAAAAACATGTGCCATATTGTGAAACCACAGTAAACAACATTGTCATAAATATGTGCCATATAGAAACAACACACTAAACCACAATGTCATAAATATGTTTCTTATTGTAAAACCACACTAAACAACACTGTCATAAACATGTGCCATATTGTAAAACCACAGTAAACAACACTGTCATAAATATGTGCCTTATAGAAAAAACACACTAAACAACAGTCATAATCATGTGCCATATTGTAAAACCACACTAAAAAACACTGTCATAAACATATGCCATATTGGGAAACCACACATAACAACACTGTCATAAACATATGCCATATTGGGAAACCACACTAAACAACACTGTCCTAAACATGAGACATATTGTGAAACCACACTAAACAACACTGTCATAACCATGTGCCATATAGTGAAACCACACTAAACAACACTGTCGTAAACATGAGCCATATTGTGAAACCACACTAAACAACACTGTCATAACCATGTGCCATATAGTGAAACCACACTAAACAACACTGTCAAAAACATGTGCCATATTGTGAAACCACACTAAACAACACTGTCATAAACATGTGCCATATAGTGAAACCACACTAAACAACACTGTCAAAAACAGGTGCCATATTGTGAAACCACACTAAACAACTTTGTCATAAATATGTGCCATATTGTGAAACCACACTAAACTACACTGTCAAATATATGTGCCATATTGTGAAACCACACTAAACAATATTGTCATAAACATGTGCCGTATAGTGAAACCACACTAAACAACACTTTCATAAAAATGTGCGATATATATATATATATATATATATATATATATATATATATATATATATATATATATATATATATATATATATATATATATATATATATATATATATATATATACAGTATATATGTTGTCACCATGGTGGTACTTAATGAATACTTAGGACTACTACA
>NC_084756.1:7203119-7217709 GCF_033978785.1 Entelurus aequoreus | reverse complement strand
AGTCGAAATTGAAAATAAACTATGTTTCAAAATTTAAATGTCATTTTTTTCGTGTTTTCTCCTTTTTTAAACCGTTAAATTAGGTGTAAATATCATTAATTATTAATAATAATATAGAGTTAAAGGTAAATTGAGCAAATTGGCTATTTCTGGCAATTTATTTAAGTGTGTATCAAACTGGTAGCCCTTCGCATTAATCAGTACCCAAGAAGTAGCTCTTGCTTTCAAAAAGGTTGATGACCCCTGGTCTAGACACCAAGGAAGTAGATCACAATAATCTTAGGTCATCTTTAAAGAAAAAGAAAAATATATTATTTATTAACATGATTCTTGTTTGTTTGTTTCTGATATTCTTCTTCTTATTATTGTTACTTTTGTTTTTACTGTAATCCTGAGAAAGAATTGAAGTTTGTTTAAAAATTCAAAAAGTTGTCCTTTTGACCTTGTGTGTGCGTGTTCTTCAGGCGCACGTATTGACAAGATGGCTGTAATCAGAAGTCTCTGAGACGAGAGCTGGGCCAAATCATCCCAAAATGAGCCGATTAGACGCCTGAAACTATGTGCTTCTAAATAAATACAAGGCTGGAATCCCACGCTGAAGAATCTATTTCAGATTTGGAATCATATATTGATTGATACTATTATAACACGACGACAAAGAAGTGTGGGAGACGCCAGCTGAGTCACTCAAGTGAGTCTGAAGATATTACGAAGGACTTAAAAGATATCAGAAGCTCCATTGCAAAAATCAATGAGAAATGACAAAACCTGGACTTATTGAAGAAACTATGCGAGGATGTGGAGGAGCTTAAACAATCTATGGACTTTCAAAGTGCACTTGTGGACGTGCTCAAGCAGGAAAATGCTACGCTACGAGCAGAAGTGAACAGCCTCAGACAGCAAACTTTTGACATCCAAAATACAAATATAAAAGTCACGGAAGGCAAGGCAAGGTTGGCAACTTAATTTGTATAGCACTTTTCATACACAAGGCAGACTCAAAGTGCTTCACAGACAAAGTGTAATGAAAGAAAATAAAATAAATAAATGATAAATGGGTTATACATGTATAGCGCTTTTCTACCTTCAAGGTACTCAAAGCGCTTTGACAGTATTTCCACATTCACCCATTCACACACGCATTCACACACTGATGGCGGGAGCTGCCATGCAAGGCGCTAACCAGCAGCCATCAGAGGCAAAGGGTGAAGTGCCTTGCCCAAGGACACAACGGACGTGACTAGGAAGGTAGAAGGTGGGAATTGAACCCCAGTAACCAGCAACACTCCGATTGCTGGCACAGCCACTCTACCAACTTCGCCACGCCATCCCTAAGCAAAACTATTATGCTGACAATAAAAATAAAAACAGTGCGGACGTTAAAAGTTAAAAGATTAAAAGATTTAGCTGAAAGCTAAGGTGAACATAAAAGTCTTCAGTCTAGTTTTAAAAGTAGTCAGAGTTGGGGAAAGTCTGATATCTTCAGGAAGTTTATTCCAGCTATTTGTTGCATAGTGACTGAATGATGCTCTCCCGCTAACAGATTGGTCTCAGAAGATCTTAGTGATCTAGAGCAGTGGTCCCCAACCACCGGGCTCGATTGGTACCGGGCCACAGAAATATTTTTTATTAATTTTTTTAAAATTATTTTTTTTTTTTAAATAATTAAATCAACATAAATAACACAAGATACACTTACAATTAGTGCACCAACCCAAAAAACCTGGACATGTTTCAAACATTGGCGGGGTTTTTGCGTGAGACTGAGCCTGCGCCTTCATTCACCAAGCTGCTGCACGATCACCTGACTGTGCTTTTTAAAAAAGTTTGAGCGCTACTTCCCAACTTCAAAAGACCCACGAACTGCCAAGGAATGGATCCATGAGCCATTTGTCAACAAAGCAGATGAATCCGGCATGTCTGTGCAAGAAGAAGATCAAATGCTGGAGATCGCAAATGACGGCAGCCTTAAAGGCCTACTGAAACCCACTACTACCGACCACGCAGTCTGATAGTTTATATATCAATGATGAAATCTTAACATTATAACACATGCCAATACGGCCGGGTTAACTTATAAAGTGACATTTTAAATTTGCAGCTAAACTTCCGGTTCGAAACGCCTCTGAGGATGACGTATGCGCGTGACGTAGACCGGGGAACACGGGTATGCCTTCCACATTGAAGCCAATACGAAAAAGCTCTGTTTTCATTTCATAATTCCACAGTATTCTGGACATCTGTGTTCGTGAATCTGTTTCAATCATGTTCATTGCATTATGGAGAAGGAAGCTAAGCAAGCAAAGAAGAAAGTTGTCGGTGCGAAATGGACGTATTTTTCGAACGTAGTCAGCAACAACAGTACACAGCCGGCGCTTCTTTGTTTACATTCCCGAAAGATGCAGTCAAGATGGAAGAACTCGGATAACAGAGACTCTAACCAGGAGGACTTTTGACTTCGATACACAGACGCCTGTAGAGAACTGGGACAACACAGACTCTTACCAGGATTACTTTGATTTGGATGACAAAGACGCAGACGTGCTACTGTGAGTATGCAGCTTTGGCTTCTAAACATTTGATCGCTTGACCGTATGTGCGCAACTTTTTTTTGCGTATGTACGTAACTTTTTAAAAATATATAAGCTTTATGAACCTTGGGTTAGGTGAACGGTCTTTTGGGCTGAGTGATTGTGTGTGTTGATCAGGTGTTTGAATTGTATTGGCGTGTTCTATGGAGCTAGGAGCTAGCAGAGGAGCTAGGAGCTAGCATAACAAACACGCAGGTGTTTTTATGCAGGATTAATTTGTGGCATATTAAATATAAGCCTGGTTGTGTTGTGGCTAATAGAGTATATATATGTCTTGTGTTTATTTACTTTTGTAGTCATTCCCAGCTGAATATCAGGTCACCCCCGGCTCTCACAGCATCTTCCCTATCTGAATAGCTTCAACTCCCCACTAGTCCTTCACTTGCACTTAACTCATCCACAAATCTTTCATCCTCGCTCAAATTAATGGGGAAATTGTCGCTTTCTCGGTCCGAATCTCTCTCACTTCATGCGGCCATCATTGTAAACAATAGGGAACTTTGCGTATATGTTCAACTGACTACGTCACGCTACTTCCGGTAGGTGCAAGCCTTTTTTTTATCAGATACCAAAAGTTGCAATCTTTATCGTCGTTGTTCTATACTAAATCCTTTCAGCAAAAATATGGCAATATCGCGAAATGATCAAGTATGACACATAGAATAGATCTGCTATCCCCGTTTAAATAAAAAAAATTCATTTCAGTAGGCCTTTAAAAGTGTATTTTAGACAAAAACTCTGCCTGTTTTCTGGATTAAAGTCATGGCAGAATACCCCGAGATTGCCACCACAGCACTGAGAACACTGTTGACATTTCCAACATCCTATCTGTGTGAAGCGGGATTTTCTGCAGTGACAGCCACCAAAACAAAACAACGTAGCAGCCTGGACATAAGAAACACACTTCGGGTGTCTTTGTCTCCCATTACCCCCAGTTGGGACCGTCTCGTTGCAGAGAAACAAGCTCAGGGCTCCCATTGATTTAGCGTTACGGTGAGTTAAAAATCTCATGCACTTTATATTTGTTTTTAATGTTGTATCTGCATCTTATTTTGAAGACATGTAAACGTTACCATAGCAACGAAAATCAGAGCGCGTTTGGGCAGAGGGAGGTGAGGGAGAGGATGAGCTTGTGAGTCGACTCGGGCACACAAACATGCCGGAGGCTTATCTGACGGTTCAAACTGACAACTTTATTTCAGCTGTTGAAAAATAACATTCATAATGAAAGTAGTGTGGATTTGCTAATTCTTGTCATTTATATATTTTTCCACGTGATTTTTTTATTTATGTAATGAGCAGAGAGGAAGTTACCAGAGACGTTGATGTTATACTCATGTTATGTTGTTGGCGCAATGTGCTAATAAAGGTCCATATAAGTACACCCCCCCCCCCCCCCCACTTCCCCCCCTCGCCGGGCCGCGGGACAAATTATCAAGCGTTGACCGGTCCGCAGCAACAAAAAGGTTGGGGACCACTGATCTATCCATCCATCCATCCATCTTCTTCCGCTTATCCGAGGTCGGGTCGCGGGGGCAGCAGCCTAAGCAGGGAAGCCCAGACTTCCCTCTCCCCAGCCACTCCGTCCAGCTCTTCCCGGGGGATCCCGAGGCGTTCCCAGGCCAGCCGGGAGACATAGTCTTCCCAACGTGTCCTGGGTCTTCCCCGTGGCCTCCTACCGGTCGGACGTGCCCTAAACACCTCCCTAGGGAGGCGTTCGGGTGGCATCCTGACCAGATGCCCGAACCACCTCATCTGGCTCCTCTCGATGTGGAGGAGCAGCGGCTTTACTTTGAGCTCCTCCCGGATGACAGAGCTTCTCACCCTATCTCTAAGGGAGAGACCCGCCACCCGGCGGAGGAAACTCATTTCGGCCGCTTGTACCCGTGATCTTGTCCTTTCGGTCATAACCCAAAGCTCATGACCATAGGTGAGGATGGGAACGTAGATCGACCGGTAAATTGAGAGCTTTGCCTTGCGGCTCAGCTCCTTCTTCACCACAACGGACCGATACAGCGTCCGCATTACTGAAGACGCCGCACCGATCCGCCTGTCGATCTCACGAACCACTCTTCCCTCACTCGTGAACAAGACTCCGAGGTACTTGAACTCCTCCACTTGGGGCAAGATCTCCTCCCCAACCCGGAGATGGCACTCCACCCTTTTCCGGGCGAGAACCATGGACTCGGACTTGGAGGTGCTGATTCCCATCCCAGTCGCTTCACACTCAGCTGCGAACCGATCCAGTGAGAGCTGAAGACCCTGGCCAGATGAAGCCATCAGGACCACATCATCTGCAAAAAGCAGAGACCTAATCCCGCAGCCACCAAACCGGATCCCCTCAACGCCCTGACTGCGCCTAGAAATTCTGTCCATAAAAGTTATGAACCACTGATCTAGAGGGCTTATATAGTGGGAGCATATCAGTGATATACTTGGACCCTAGACCATGTAGTGATTGATATGTGAGCAGGAGGATTTTCAAATCAATACTCTGATGTACAGGGAGCCAATGTAAGGATTTAAAGGCCTACTGAAATGAAATTTTCTTATTTAAACGGGGATAGCAGATCCATTCTATGTGTCATACTTGATCATTTGGCGATATTGCCATATTTTTGCTGAAAGGATTTAGTAGAGAACATCAACGATAAAGTTTTGGTCGCTGATAAAAAAAAAGCCTTGCCTGTACCGGAAGTAGCGTGACGTCGCAGGTTGAAAGGCTGCTCACATTTCCCCATTGTTTACACCAGCAGCGAGAGCGATTCAGACCGAGAAAGCGACGATTACCCCATTAATTTGAGCCAGGATGAAAGATTTGTGGATGAGGCACGTGAGAGTGAAGGATTAGAGTGCAGTGCAGGACGTATCTTTTTTCGCTCTGACCGTAACTTAGGTACAAGCTGGCTCATTGGATTCCACACTCTCTCCTTTTTCTATTGTGGATCACGGATTTGTATTTTAAACCACCTCGGATACTATATCCTCTTGAAAATGAGAGTCGAGAACGCGAAATGGACATTCACAGTGACTTTTATCTCCACGACAATACATCGGCGAAGCACTTTAGCTACGGAGCTAATGTGATAGCATCGTGCTTAACTGCATATAGAAACAGACAAAATAAGCCCCTGACTGGAAGGATAGACAAAATATTAACAATACTACTATTACTATTAAATCCTGGACCTGTAACCACACAGTTAATGCTGTATCACCTGGCGAAGCCTAGTAATGTTGTTGCTAACGACGCCATTGAAGCTAACTTAGCTACGGGACCTCGACAGAGCTATGCTAAAAACATTAGCTCTTCACCTACGCCAACTCTCATCTGCTCATCAACACCCGTGCTCACCTGCGTTCCAGCGATCGACGGCGCGACGAAGGACTTCACCACGATGATCGGTGCGGTCGGCGGCCCGGAGACGGAGGAAGTCAAGGTGAGGACAGTGGCGTGGCGGCGGGCGTTGTAGCTTTCGACAACACCCCGGCCGCCATCAGAGTCAGCAAGAAACATATATTTCCCCAAAGTTACGTACGTGACATGCACATAGCGCCACGGATGTACGGGCAAGCGATCAAATGTTTGGAAGCCAAAGCTGTACTCACGGTAGCGCGTCTGCTATCCAACTCAAAGTCCTCCTGGTTGTGTTGCTGCAGCCAGCCGCTAATACACCGATCCCACCTACAGCTTTCTTCTTTGCTGTCTCCATTGTTCATTAAACAAATTGCAAAAGATTCACCAACACAGATGTCCAGAATACTGTGGAATTTTGCGATGAATACAGAGCTTTTTGTATTGGATACAATTTTGTCCCAATACTTCCGCTTCAACCCTTGACGTCACGCGCATAAGTCATCATACATAGACGTTTTCAGCCGGAAGTTTCCCGGGAAATTTAAAATTGCACTTTATAAGTTAACCCGGCCGTATTGGCATGTGTTGCAATGTTAAGATTTCATCATTGATTTGTAAACTATCAGACTGCGTGGTCGGTAGTAGTGGCTTTCAGTAGGTCTTTAATGTCATAATGAATTATTGACCTATTCAAGGCTCCATTTACTTCACATTAAATATTCCACTTTGAGATATTTTGGGGGGAATATGTTGCATATTTTTTGATTGCCATTTAAAAAACAAAGTTTTTTAAAGAAGGGCCTAAAACGAACAAACAAAAAACAAAAACAACAATAAAACTTATAATTGACGGATAGATCTGAAGTTGATCTTGAGACTATTGTGGTAAAAGTTTAAAAAAATGTTGGATTTATTTTTTTAAATTTTACTGAGCTGTACCCTTTTGGATCCCCAATAATTTTAGTGGCATTTTTTTTTTTTAAGTGTCATTGCTCAAAAAATAATGAATTAAAATCAATGTTATGAGTTATTGACCTTTTTAACCTTCCTCTTGTGTTAGCTTTCTGTTACCATCTCTTATGTTAACGGGTCGGTTTTGACCCATGTCTTAAATCAGCTGTAAAATACACTAAAAACAATTATCTATCATCCAATTTGTTTCTCATCTCTTGGTTACCTTGTTAGGCTTCATTATCCATGACAATATTGGTTTTAATATTTTTGGTGTGGGCCATTGGGCTTTTTTTTGTCAGTATACCCCTCGATTTCAATTTTAAAAATGGTAAAAATGGTAAAATTAACCATAATTTCATCATTGATATATAAACTATCAGACTGTGTGGTTGGTAGTAGTGGGTTTCAGTAGGCCTTTAAGAATTGGTGTAATGTGCTCACATTTTTTGGTCTTTGTTAGAACTCTAGCAGCAGCATTCTGAACAAGCTGTAGCTGCCTGACAGTTTTTTTGGAAAGACCTGCAAAGAGACCATTACAATAGTCTAGCCTACTGGTAATAAAGGCATGTACACGTTTATCTAAATCTTGAGCTGACATGAGCCCTCTAAGTCTTGTTAAATTTTTGAGGTGATAGTAGGCCGATTTTGTTCCTGATTTGATGTGACTGTCGAAATGTAAATACAAATCTAAAATAACCCCAAGATTTCTGGCTTTATTTGAGGTTTTCAGGGACAGTGATTGAAGGTGTTGGATGACTTTAAACCTTTCTTTTTTAGCACCAAAAACAATTATCTCAGTTTTATAAGATATTTTGGATCTACAAACGATGTAGGAGTATGCGAAACAATGTCATCATTCACGGAGTTCCCGAGGAAAAGTGGGAAACTTACCACCAAACAGAGGAGTTGGTCCAAACTGTTTTAACATCCCAGCTTAAGATGGACGGCGCAACAGCGAGGAACATCGGCTTTGGACGAATTCATCGTATTGGGAAAAAACGACATTCTGGGGGAGAGAAGATATGTCGCCCAATTGTTGCACGGTTAGTTGACCCAAAGAGTAAATCCATGGTAATTGAGCGTGGAAAAGAACTCAAGGCAACGACCTTCTCCATTTGTGAGCACTTTCCAGCCGAGATACTCAAGAGAAGACGGCCGTTGTATCCAATAATGAATGAGGCTAAAAAGAACAACAAACGAACCCGTCTAATTCTGGACAAACTTTACATCGAAGGTACGCTTTTTAGAAATGCCAGAATGACATACTGCCTTTATCTCGACTCGTCTTGACTACTGCAATGCCCTGTATGTAGGCATTAGCCAGGCCTCCCTCGCCCGCCTGCAGCTCGTGCAGAACTCTGCTGCTCGTCTGCTAACACAGACCCGCAGACGTGAGCACATCACCCCTTTATTAGCGTCCCTTCACTTACCGAATCAATTTTAAACTCCTTTTATTTGTTTTTAAATGTCTGAACAACCTCGCGCCAACATATCTCTCCGACCTCCTTCAGCCTTACTGCCCCACCCGATCCCTAAGATCAGCCGATCAGCTGCTACTGACGGTCCCAGACACAAGGCTGAAGCTTAGAGGTGACAGAGCTTTCGCCGCTGCTGCTCCCAAGCTCTGGAACGACCTACCTCTGAGTGTTAGACAAGCCTCCTCTCTTCCTGTTTTTAAATCTCTCTTAAAAACATACTTTTATTCCATGGCTTTTAACACTGAGTGATATCCATCCTGCAATGGCGCCCCATAATACACCTGCTGTGAACCTGTTTTTATGTTTTTATGTTTTATTTATTTTATTTATTTATTTTTTATCGTGTTCTGTTTGTGTTGTGTTGTGTTGTGTTTGCTCGGTTCTCGTATTATCTTTTAACCTGCCCATTGTACCGCACTTTGGCTACCCCTGTGGTACATTTTAAATGTGCTTTATAAATAAAGTTGATTTGATTTGATTTGATTTGGTTGAGTGGCGGTGTTGATATAATCTAAACGGACTGAAAAGAACATATTGCAACCGCACCAAAACAATGGCGCGGGATGATGACGTCATGCATACACAGTAGGGATGTCCCGATCCAGGTTTTTGCACTTCCGATCCGATACCGATGTTGTTTTTGCACTTCCGATCCGATACCGATACTGGCCTTATCCGAGCATGTATTAAAATGTAAAGTTATTTAGCCTACTTAGTTGTCAGATTCATGTTGAAAAGGGTTTTAGTACTCTTGATAACAACTAGCCAGCTGAATTAGGTGAGTTTGAATAATACACAATGGAGATGTTGACGTGCGGAGTTTCAAACACTCTTCATTTTCTAGCAGGGGACTTTTCAAATGATGCTACATATTAGCAGTAATGCTACTTTTTATAGCAACGCTTTTGCCCCACACTTGACAAATTACGGTTGTCTGTTCGACATATTCCCACTTGAAGCCAAACCACCGCCAGACGATGGACCCCCTGCTGTTTTTCTTGGGAATTAATTAATTCTTCCTTCATTATTACCGCTCACACGGCTACGCTAGCATCACAGCTGACGTTAGCCATGCTGCTACCTCTCTGCTGGGAGAGTGCGTATACGTATGTGACGTATGACGTGACAGTATGTGACGTGTGACGTGACAGTATGTGACGTGTGTAAGAAAGTGCGCTTGCTGTCTGTGAGAAGGAGACACAAGAAGGAGTGGGAAGAGCCTGTCGTGTAATGCCAGCAGCTAAAGGCAACTGCGTGAGAACGTATACTCGACTGTGTTGAAGGTGTGCTGGAAAATGCGGAACGGAATGCAGAAAAGTAGAATGTATTATTTAAAACTGTGCGTTGGAAAACACTGACCGGAATTTAAAAAAAAACTGGATCTGGATCTGCATTTTCCCATGCCTTGCCGATACGCATTTTTTGGTCAATATCAGGGGCCGATCCGATCCAAATATCGGATCGGGACATCCCTAATACACAGGTAGTCATGGAAACGTTTAACACCACCAGAAACTTCAATGAAGTTATTTCAGGTGCAAACACGACTTTTGGTCTGGCATAAAGTTAAAAGTTGTCCTTTTTTCTTCATTTCTGTCCAAACGTTTTTTGGGGGATGTGTTACTGGCCTGGTTCTGTTTTTCCTTTTTATACCACTACTTGATTGATTGGTGATATTTGCTTAGTTTTATTTTTTTGGTAATCTCTTAGTTTTTTCTCTCTTCTACTGTTTTACTTGTTAGCTTTCTCCTTCCTTCTCTGATGACTTTGTTTCCCTTATCAAATTTTTTTTTCTCTAATTTATTTTACTTTCTTTAAGAATGTTTGTTTTGCTATTTAAATTATTAAATGTTGTGGTAAAGAGCAATGGGAGAGGGGAGGTAAGGGGATTGATAAGAAAAAATAACCCAGTTAAAACATACTTGAGAGGACACATTTACTAAATGTTATGTTTGATCATTTTTGTCACATAAGGAAGAAAAGCAGTCAACACAAACATAAGATATTGCAATGACTAGAAAATGTTTGAGAATGATATCTTGGAATGTAAAAGGTGCAAATGAACAGGTGGAACAAAGAAACATTCTGAAGCATCTAAACAATCTTTCTACTGATGTTGCCTTTCTACAGGAAACCCATTTGAAAGCTGAACATTTAAAATATCTGAAAAAAGGATGGGTTGGTGAGATAGTTGGTGTTGGACTGTCCTCTAAAAGATCTGGTGTTGCTATAATGCTTAAGAAAAAGATTAAAGGCCTACTGAAATTAATTTATTTTATTTAAACGGGGATAGCAGATCCATTCTATGTGTCATATTTGATAATTTCGCGATATTGCCATATTTTTGCTGAAAGGATTTAGTAGAGAACAAAGACGATAAAGATCGCAACTTTTGGTATCTGATAAAAAAAAAGCCTTGCCCCTACCGGAAGTAGCGTGACGACACCGGAGGAAGGACTGCTCATATTTTCCTATTGTTTACACCAGCAGCGAGAGCGATTCGGACCGAGAAAGCGACGATTACCCATTAATTTGAGCGAGGATGAAAGATTCGTGGATGAGGAACGTTAGAGTGAAGGACTAGATGCAGTGCAAGACATATCTTTTTTCGCTCTGACCGTAACTTAGGTACAAGCTGGCTCATTGGATTCCACACTCTCTCCTTTTTCTATTGTCGATCACGGATTTGTCGAAACACTTTAGCTACGGAGCTAATGTGATAGCATCGTGCTTAACTGCATATAGAAACAAAATAAATAAACCCCTGACTGGAAGGATAGACAGAAGATCAACAATACTATTAAACCATAGACATGTAAATACACGGTTAATGCTTTCCAGCCTGGCGAAGGTTAACAATGCTGTTGCTAACGACACCATTGAAGCTAACTTAGCAACCGGACCTCACAGAATTATGCTAAAAACATTAGCTATCCACCTACGCCAGCCAGCCCTCATCTGCTCATCAACACCCGTGCTCACCTGCGTTCCAGCGATCGACGGTGCGACGAAGGACTTCACCCGATCACAGATGCGGTCGGCGAGACGGAGGAAGTTAAGGTGAGTTCGTCGGCTAACGCGTCTGCTATCCATCTCTGTCTTCCTGGTTGTGTTGCTGTAGTCCGCCGCTAATACACCGATCCCACCTACAACTTTCTTCTTTGCAGTCTCCATTGTTCATTAAACAAATTGCAAAAGATTCACCAACACAGATGTCCAGAATACTGTGGAATTTTGAAATGAAAACAGAGCTTTTTTGTATTGGATTCAATGGGGTACCAATACTTCCGCATCAACTGATTCCGTCACGTGCATACGTCATCATATCTAGACGTTTTCAACCGGAAGTGTGGCGGGAAATTTAAAATTGCACTTTATAAGTTAACACGGCCGTATTGGCATGTGTTGCAATGTTAAGATTTCATCATTGATATATAAACTATCAGACTGCGTGGTCGGTAGTAGTGGCTTTCAGTAGGCCTTTAACTCACAGTTGCCAACCTTGAGACCTCCAAATTCGGGAGATTTGGGGGTTGAGGTGGGCTATCTTTTATAGCTAGAATTCACTGAAATTCAAGTATTTCTTATATATATGTATATAAATAAAATAAATACTTGACTTTTAGTGAATTCTAGCTATATATATATATATGCATTTTATTATATATATATATATATACATATAAATAAAATAAAGACTTGAATTTCAGTGTTCATTTATTTACACACATACACACATAACACTACTCTCTACTCATTGTTGTATTTGAAAGTGCAATGCTTTGCAGCCAGTAGCACAGCCTTAGAAGGAGCGTAGGTACGGGCAGTGTAATATTCTGGGTTGGAGTCAATAACCAGGCGAGGTGACAAAGTTACGTCTCTTTACTTCATACTTCAGAACCGACTCCCACACTTGCCGTCAGGGTGCGCAATACAACGTAAACCGCTGGCCAACCAAAAAGTAACCACAGAACACTACACGGTATAGTGTTCTGTGGTTACTTTTTGGTTGGCCAAGCGGACGTGACGACAGGCTGTCCTCACTCAGGTCCGCACGGACCTGGAGGGGGCGTGCCTTAAATCCGGCTGGAAATCGGGAGGAATTTGGGAGAATGGTTGTCCCTGGAGATTTTCGGGAGAGGCACTGAAATTCGGGAGTCTCCCAGAAAATTCCGGAGGGTTGGCAAGTATGGATTAACTATATTATAAATAGTATATTTTTAGATCCAGAGGGTAGATATATGATTATTAATTGCCATATAGATAATAACAATACCACACTGGTAAACGTATATGCACCCAATGATGATAAACCTTCTTTCTTTGGTGACATGGAGCTCAAATTGGCAGATTATGTTGATTCTGACATTATTACGTGTGGAGATTTAAATGTAACAATATATCCAAATATTGATAAAACTGGTAAGATTGTTAAACCCAAGAAATCAGTTTTTTCTCTTCTGAAATGAATGCAAACTCTTAACCTAATATATATTTGGAGAACCTTAAATCCATATGAGAAGGATTTCACTTTTTATTCAAACAGACGTCAGTCATTTTCAGGAATTGATATGTTCTCCGTTCCTAAGGCAATTGTAGAAAATGTGGAGGCTAAAATTCACCCAATAATTATTTCTGATCATAGTCCAATTCAAATCGACGTGAGCTTTCCTCCAGTCGCTTTCCAATTCAAACAATGGAAAATTAATATTTCTTTATTAGAAACATCTTGCTAATGAACTAATATTTGCAAAAACTAACAAAGTTTCTCAGTGTGAACATGAAATATCTTGTCTTTGCAGTCTATTCAATTGAATATAAGTTGAAATGGATTTGTTGTATTCTCTTTTTATTTACCATTTACAAAACGTGCCAACTTTACTAGTGTTGGTTCAGTAAATGTTCCTGCTGAAGAAGGTTTTCTGCAAACATTACCAGGAGTTAGACGAGGTCAAGTCTGTCTTAATGAAGTTGTGGACGTCAGCGAGGAGAGAAAGTTTCAACTTGAAGAACGTTTGCAGGCAGAGAGGAAGACTTTGTTGCTATGTGTACTCCTTCCTCAGGCTATTTTTTATAATCCACGTAGGAACTTTACACACTTTGATGCATCCGCCATGTTAATATGTTTGTTCACTCTCCATTATGCTCTTATTCCTATTTGTCCTGATCAAGGGACTGTCAGAAATTACAGTATTGGTTTAATCTGGATCTGATCTAGATTAGTGGACATGTATCTCTGTTAAATCTCATTAGTTCAGCTTTTAATTTCTTACTTTGTGTTCTACTATGAGGAGATTCTGGATGACATTTGGCTTTGCAGATCCAAGAATCAAGCGGTGGACTCACTGATTTTGCACGCTAAATATCAAAGCATCTTTCCAGTCCAGCTATAACTAGATTAAGCTGCCGTCATTACAGAGGAACTGCTCTGCCAAAGCCGCAAGCCTGAATGTTTCCAACATGGATCCAAACCTGAGCAAAGCTGCTCAAACTGCAGCTGGAGTCAAGGCTGAGCTTTGTAAAAGTTTGGATCTTTGGGAGCAGTCATTATGTGGAAAGTCACAGTTGTTACACCCACTCTGCAGACCTGGAGGGACGTGTGCTTTTGTCACAACACCAAATCAAGCTTTATTTTGAAAGGACTTTTCACACATAAAAACACAAAGTGCTTTAGGGACTTCAAAACAATGCCATTGTTTGACAATGACTATTTGTGGTGTATCGCAAAGTGTTGTATACTGAATTAATGAGGTTTGTCTTTTAATGAAGGAATGTCATTCAAAAGGTGACAAGTTTTCACACCTTGATTTGGACATTTTAGAAGTAGATCTCAAAAGTAGAAAATGTTTCACCAAAAATTAGACAAAACCCCAAAAGCAGTGAAGTTGTGTAAATGGTAAATAAAAAGAGAATACAACAAATCCTTTTCAACTTATATTCAATTGAATAGACTGCAAAGACGTTGCAAGAGTGAGAAAGTTGAGGAATGCTCGTCAAAGACTTATTTGGAACATCCCACAGGTGAACAGGCTAATTGGGAACAGGTGGGTGCCATGATTGGGTATAAAAGCAGCTTCCATGAAATGCTCAGTCATTCACAAACAAGGACGGGGCGAGGGTCACCACTTTGTCAACAAATGCCTGAGCAAATTGTTTAAGGACAACATTTCTCAAGCAGTTATTGCAAGGAATTTAGGGTTTTCACCATC
>NC_084756.1:7023119-7200619 GCF_033978785.1 Entelurus aequoreus | reverse complement strand
CCCGAACCCTTCCGGTTGAACTTGTCAATGAGGTTTGGGAGATCTGAAGACAACATCTGGACATTTTTCTCATGTAATACAACACTGCTCCACTCTGTGATTTACAGTCTGTGCTCGGCACTTCCTGTCCAACGTATGAAAATCTATGAAATTCATGCTGTCAAGGATAAGTAAAAGCAGCTCCAGAAAGAATGTTTCATAAGCCCACAGCAGCTCTTTAAATAGTGTCAATGACAACCAGGTGAGGTGCAGAGTGCTTGGGGGCCTAGGTGTTGTTTCCACTGAGGGACCACAACACAATGCTGGTCTACTTTAGCATGCTACTTTAGCATCTTGCCTGCTTTGGAATCAGACTTGGTGGTTGACAGCTTCCCTGATTGCAGAGGCCGGTTCATAGTTGGACGACCTTCAAGGCCAGATGGAACATCAGCACTTGCTCTCATGTCAAAGCTCTTGTAAGCAATTTATTAGCTCCTTTAGCACATTCTTTGTCATACAAGCCTGCAGCCTCTCACTACAAACACAGTAAATCTCTGGCCGTGTGAGAGAGAACAAGTGTAGAACACATCTTCCTTTTATTGCCTCCATGTCTCCCAGCAGGATTGTGACGACTGCCAGGTCAAAATACTTGTACTTTTACTGCTTCTGATGGTGGCTAAACAATAGCAGCAGTATCCTGCTGGCAATATCTTTTATATCCAACGTTGTATCTTAGAATTTCCATTTTCTTGACCAAACCTGGAAAGACCTGTTGAATGTTAGCGAGATGTGTTCGATGTTGTGGTCTCCCTGGAGGTCCTCTCACTCAGTACAGACCAAAACAGAACATATTCTCAACAATTACCTAAATCACGTGTCCCACTATCGTGTTTTGGAAGTATGGTCTTCAAAAAAAGCCTTGAGGCTGGAATTTAGACAATACAATTGCTTCTAGAAAGCCCTACTACACCGTTTTATGTGTCTGTAGCTTTAAAGCTATCGGGTTATGTCTCCTTCTTAACCATCCTTGGGCCCCCTAGAGGGCCGCCAATTATATCTGCAGCGGTCCTGACTAAAAATGATAGTTAAAAGGTGCATTGACTAAAAGCTTTGCTAAAAAGAGAAGTTTTCAAGTGTTTCTTAAAAGTGTCAACACAGTCAAGACCGCGGAGGGACTGGTGCAAGTTGTTCCAGAGTCTGGGAGCTATAGGCTGGAATCTCCACAGGTTTTAAAATGAGTTTTTGGGATCTTTGAGAAGACCCTGGCCTGAAGACCCTGAAGAGTAGGGGCCTAACAAGTCAGTGATGTACTGAGGGGCCCCACCATGCAACTGAAGAGTAGGGGCATAACAAGTCATGTACTGAGGGGCCCCACCATGCAACTGAAGAGTAGGGACATAACAAGTCATGTACTGAGGGGCCCCACCATGCAACTGAAGAGTAGGGACATAGCAAGTCATGTACTGAGGGGCCCCACCATGCAACGCACGGAAAGTCAGGACTAAAAGCTTCAACTGAATTTGACTGGAGGTCAATGAAGAGTGGATCAAACGGGGGTGATGTGGACTGTTCTGGTCTAAAGTCTGGCAGCTGCATTTTGTAGCATCTGAAGTCTCTTTAGATGACTTGTTGAAAAGAGAGAAGAGAGAAGTGCAATAGTCAACACCAGATGAAATGAACGTGTGAATGATAATTTCCAGATCCAATTTTGACAGGTGATAAAAATAGTTTTTGGTCAGTTGACCACAGTGACCCTCCAAAGACGTGGACTGATCCAACACAAGCCCAGGTTTCTGAGGCTGCTTTGAACAGATGCACCCAGAGCACCAAGAGAGTTCTTGATCAGCGAGGGTCGTTTGAGAAACTCCATCAGCAGCTTTCCAAAGCAGCAACGTCTGAAGAATACCCAACAAAATCAGCAGAAGTCAAATAAGAACAGCAAACTAAGACAGTCCAGTAAGTCCACTAGGGATGATGCTCGAAACAGATTTTCCCAGTTGTTCGATAAGAAAAGAACCGAGTCCTCGGACTCAAACCCCTTTTTGAGAACCGGTACCTGTTATCGAGACCACTATAGTAAAGAAAAAGAGTTGGTTCTTTATTCAAATCCCTGGGAACAAATCCCAAATGGGCAATGTTATGCCCATTTGATTGTAGACTCTTACTGACACTTTGTGGCGATATGAAAATACTACGCGTCATTAGTCTGGCCACTTCCGGGTTGGCGAGTCAGTTCAGTTCATGAGACAATTGAGAAGTAGACAAGTTGTGTTAGCTCTTCAAGCCTTGGAAAAGATAAGTCTGTAAGTAAACGGTTTAACTTGTTTATGTAACTTAATATTAAGGTGGAAAGTGGTTCCATTTGATACAAAGATGTTTATTGAAAAACGATTTTAGTGCACTGTTTCAATGGATGTTTTGAGGACTTAAAATGACTGCCAGTCGTGTATTTCCACCATCGAAATAGTTTCAACACTCAGAAGTATTTGTTTGATGATAGTACTGTATATTTGTGTGAAGCTAACATTTACAAATTGTGTATTACATTTGAGTATGTTAATTGAATCACATAGCTTATACATTTGTCATTGTGTGTATTTCAGTTTAAAAAAAAAAAAAACAGTCCAGTGAAAGACAAAAGTAAAGATAGGAAAAGACAAAGCAAGATCAACAACAATAAAGAGCCTAAATGGATTAATCTGCTTTGGAACTTTATTAGACGTCTTGGATTGTTTGTTAGCTGTCTGCCTGTGTGTGTAGTTAGTATGTTCCAATAGCAGCAGAAGTGCACTTTTTGGAGAGCTGTATTATTTTCAGTTTTGTGCCCAAGGGACTGATTTTATTTAACACTATATTATTATTTATACACCTATAGTGATCACAGAGACAGGTTGTTTTTGTGTTACTGTATATATTTGTTTTTCTGAAAAATCCCACTTAATATACTTTGGGTAACAACAGTCAATATTTTTTTATTTTTTTTTAGGGGGGTAGCAGTCAATATTTATTTATTTATTTTATTTATTTTTTTTCTTATAAAATAAAAGTGAGCTTTTGTTAAACCAAATATTGTGTTTTTTTCCATATACAACAACCTATCTGGATTCGATAAGAGAATCGATAAGGAATCGGTTCGATAAGAGGATTCGATAATGGGCTCGAACTCGATAATTTCTTATCAAACATCATCCCTAGAGTCCACTAATGTCCAATGGTTGTTCCAAAGTTCTTGGTCCTTCTAGCTCGTGTATATTGGTCCTGACTTTGTTCTCTGACTGTCCTCAAATGACAGAGAAGCCATAACGAGCAGGAACAATCAGCCAGAGCAGACGGTACGGATCATCTTCCAGAGTTGTGTTTGTTTCCCAAACATCTTCAGCCTCTTGACGCCTGCAGACATCTTCTGTGTGCTTGGAAACTTTAGCAATAATCCCAGCGTCTAACGGCTGGGTTGCTCACGTGTCCCATGACTCCAGACCTGGGTCACTCCTGTCAGATGTTTGGAGGACATTACCGTTCTCCTTTCTAAGACTAGGCTAGTTTAGGCAGGTTCCACCATGTGTGGGCCAGAAGATGACTAGATCATTAACACCATTCATGTAAATAGTTGAATATTCAGTCAGGGCAAGAATGCATCATGTGGTGCTCCTCAGATGGCTAAAGACTGGAGACAAACACTAATTTACAAATGATAGACCTGTTTCTTTACTTCCACAAATTTCTAAAATCATAGAAAAACTGTTCAATAACAGATTAGAGAGTTTCATAAACAAACATAGAATACTCGCTGAGAACCGATATGGATACAAAGTTTCAACTTCCAAGGCTTTAATGGAAATTACAGAAGAAATGACCAATGCTGTAGATCAGTGGTCCCCAACCTTTTTGTAGCTGGGGACCGGTCAACGCTTGAAAATGTTTTTTTTAAAATAAAGAAATACAATCATGTGTGCTTACGGACTGTATCCCTGTAGACTGTATTGATCTATATTGCTATATAATGTATATATTGTGTTTTTTATGTTGATTTAATTTAAAACATATATATATATATATTTCTTGCGCGGCCCGCAATCCAATACCAATCGGTCCGCGGACCGGTACCGGTGGTTGGGGACCACTGCAGTAGATGTTAAAAATGTGCTGACAGTGTTTATGGATCTAACTCAAGCATTTGACACAATTAATCACAATATTTTACTAAAAAAATTGGAATGGTATGGAATCAGAGGGTTGGTCTTAAACTGGGTTAGAAGCTACTTAACCAACAGGAAGTAATACATGAAGATAGGAGAACACACTTCTACTATACTAAATATATCTTGTGGTGTACCTCAGGGATCAATACTTGGACCAAAATGGTTTATTCTTTATATAAACAACATTTGTAAAGTTACAAAGGACTTAAAGTTAGTTTTATTTGCAGAGTATACAAGTGTGTTTTGTTCAGGAGAGAACACACAGAAGATAACACAAATAATAAAAGATGCTTCGACAAAAACAGTATCTTTAAATCTGAGTAAAAGTAAAATAAAGATATTTGATAAGAGTAGAAGAGAAAGTCAAACACAAACAAAAATAGACGGAGTAGACATTGAAAGGGTAAAATAAAACATATTTTGGGAGTAATAATAGATGATAAAATGAACTGGAAACCTCATGTAAAAAATATACAACATAAATTATACAACATAAAGTAGCAAGAAACACGTCAATAATAATCAAATAAAATGTGTTGTGGACCAAAAATGACTTTATATAATTTACTGCTCACTAGTGTTACATATCTGATTATTGTGTAGAAATATGATGACATCATGACAAAAGTAGACTTGTTCACTAACTGTGTTACAACAAAGATGAGTTATAATAAAACATCAAGTTGGATATAGAGAACATACAAACACTTTATTTATTGAATGGAGAATACTGAAATTCCACGACAGTGAATGTGCAAACAGCTAAAACGATGCAAACTATAACCTGCGAGCCAAGAATGTACAACAATTCTTCTCCACTAAAGAGGAGAAATATCATGTTAATGTCATATAAAACATTTGTATGCACGTACAAGACTTAAAAGCTTTAGTATATCAGTATGTGGAATGAAATGATGGAATGGATTATTAAACAAAGTACTAATATGATCCACTTCAAGAAACTCTTCAAACTTAAAGTGTTCACAAAGTACAAAGAAGAAAATAAACATTCTGAATTCATTTCATTCATCCAGTCATTTTCTAGATCATCTTACTCATCTCACCATATGAAATATAACTTATGTATTTATAATGTCATTACTTATGGAGTATATTGTGAATAAACTGAGAACAGGAAGTGAACACAAGTGTGAGCAACTGCTATGTAAAGGAAAAGGGGTAGGATTAAATAAGCTCTTCTTCTTCCTACTCCTTTTCCAACATGTTGAATAGACAAACTGGAAATTGTGACGTATCATGTTGTATGCATGCATGTGTGATGTATCATGTTGTATGCATGCATGTGTGATGTATCATGTTGTATGCATGCATGTGTGATGCATCATGTTGTATGCATGCATGTGTGATGCGTCATGTTGTATGCATGCATGTGTGATGCATCATGTTGCATGCATGCATGTGTGATGTATCATGTTGTATGCTTGCATGTGTGATGTAGCATGTTGTATGCATGCATGTGTGATGCATCATGTTGTATGCATGCATGTGTGATGCATCATGTTGTATGCTTGCATGTGTGATGTAGCATGTTGTATGCATGCATGTATGATGTATCATGTTGTATGCATGCATGTGTGATGTATCATGTTGTATGCATGCATGTGTGATGTATCATGTTGTATGCATGCACGTGTGATGTATCATGTTGTATGCATGCACATGTGATGTATCATGTTGTATGCATGCATGTGTGATGTATCATGTTGTATGCATGCATGTGTGATGTATCATGTATGCATGCATGTGTGATGTATCATGTTGTATGCATGCATGTGTGATGCATCATGTTGTATGCATGCATGTGTGATGCATCATGTTGTATGCATGCATGTGTGATGCATCATGTTGTATGCATGCATGTGTGATGCATCATGTTGCATGCATGCATGTGTGATGTATCATGTTGTATGCTTGCATGTGTGATGTAGCATGTTGTATGCATGCATGTGTGATGTATCATGTTGTATGCATGCATGTGTTATGCATCATGTTGTATGCATGCATGTGTGATGCATCATGTTGTATGCATGCATGTGTGATGTATCATGTTGTATGCATGCATGTGTGATGTATCATGTTGTATGCATGCATGTGTGATGTATCATGTTGTATGCTTGCATGTGTGATGTATCATGTTGTATGCATGCATGTGTGATGTATCATATTTTATGCATGCATGTGTGATGTATCATGTTGTATGCTTGCATGTGTGATATATCATGTTGTATGCATGCATGTGTGATGTATCATGTTGTATGCATGCATGTGTGATGTATCATGTTGTATGCATGCACGTGTGATGTATCATGTTGTATGCATGCATGTGTGATGTATCATGTTGTATGCATGCATGTGTGATGTATCATGTTGTATGCATGCATGTGTGATGTATCATGTTGTATGCATGCATGTGTGATGTATCATGTTGTATGCATGCATGTGTGATGCATCATGTTGTATGCATGCATGTGTGATGTATCATGTTGTATGCATAGATGTGTGATGTATCATGTTGTATGCATGCATGTGTGATGTATCATGTTGTATGCATGCATGTGTGATGTATCATGTTGTATGCATGCATGTGTGATGCATCATGTTGCATGCATGCATGTGTGATGTATCATGATGTATGCATGCATGTGTGATGTATCATGTTGTATGCTTGCATGTGTGATGCATCATGTTGTATGCTTGCATGTGTGATGTATCATGTTGTATGCATGCATGTGTGATGCATCATGTTGTATGCATGCATGTGTGATGCATCATGTTGCATGCATGCATGTGTGATGTATCATGTTGTATGCTTGCATGTGTGATGTAGCAAGTTGTATGCATGCATGTGTGATGTATCATGTTGTATGCATGCACGTGTGATGTATCATGTTGTATGCATGCACATGTGATGTATCATGTTGTATGCATGCATGTGTGATGTATCATGTTGTATGCATGCATGTGTGATGTATCATGTATGCTTGCATGTGTGATGTATCATGTTGTATGCATGCATGTGTGATGCATCATGTTGTATGCATGCATGTGTGATGCATCATGTTGTATGCATGCATGTGTGATGTATCATGTTGTATGCATGCATGTGTGATGCATCATGTTGTATGCATGCATGTGTGATGTATCATGTTGTATGCATGCATGTGTGATGTATCATGTTGTATGCTTGCTTGTGTGATGTATCATGTTGTATGCATGCATGTGTGATGCATCATGTTGTATGCATGCATGTGTGATGCATCATGTTGTATGCATGCATGTGTGATGCATCATGTTGCATGCATGCATGTGTGATGTATCATGTTGTATGCATGCATGTGTGATGCATCATGTTGTATGCATGCATGTGTGATGCATCATGTTGTATGCATGCATGTGTGATGTATCATGTTGTATGCATGCATGTGTGATGTATCATGTTGTATGCTTGCATGTGTGATGTATCATGTTGTATGCATGCATGTGTGATGTATCATGTTGTATGCATGCATGTGTGATGTATCATTTTGTATGCATGCATGTGTGATGTATCATGTTGTATGCATGCATGTGTGATGTATCATGTTGTATGCATGCATGTGTGATGTATCATGTTGTATGCATGCATGTTGTAAATAAACTCAAACTCAAGTCAACTCTTCCACTTATTGTACAGATTGTGGGGACAAGCAGAATGTTTGGCAACAAGAAGAAGGCTGAAGGTTGGTGAGAACTATCAGGAACATGCTGAACACATAAGCAATCTTCCAAAATACTACTTAGCACAACAATCATTGGACAGTGTTCATGGGATTGTGGCCTTGGCCTGCTTAGTATGCCACAGAAGTTTCTACTGTAAGACTTTTGGACTGCTGAGTTCACGTGTCAAGCAGAACATTCTGGAAAGAGGAATGACAGCTGGAAGACGGCGAAGCTGGAAAGATGATTGATGACTGCGTTGCTGAAGTTGTTGAGAATATTTCGTGCATTGTGTGAAAAATGATAAAAACAACATTTGCTTAAGCTGCAGTTGTTTTCAGTTAATTATGGCACTTGATTGCATCACCACTTTGAAACTAGCTCAGTCCCAATGAAGAGACAAACTAATGTTGTGTTACAGACGTGTCACATATTATTGTTCTGTGCCAAATACTCATCTTCACAAATATCACACTTTTCTTTCAAGGAAACAAGGGCAATATCTTCAGTGAGGTCCTGGCAGCATCTCAAAGACTATCTTCATCAATGTAGGCCATGTCCACAAAATCCAGGGATCTGCTAAACCCACAAGCAGTGAAGTTGTCACGTTGTGTAAATGCTAAATAAAAAGAGAATACAACAAATCCTTTTCAACTTATATTCAATTGAATAAACTGCAAAGACAAGATATTTCATGTTCACACTGAGAAACTTTGGTATTTTTTGCAAATATTAGCTCATTTGGAATTTGATGCCTGCAACATGTTTCAAAAAAGCTGGCACAAGTGGCAAAAAAGAGTGAGAAAGTTGAGGAATGCTCATCAAAGACTTATTTGGAACATCCCACAGGTGAACAGGCTAATTGGGAACAGGTGGGTGCCATGATTGGGTATAAAAGCAGCTTCCATGAAATGCTCAGTCATTCACAAACAAGGACGGGGCGAGAGTCACCACTTTGTCAACAAATGCCTGAGCAAATTGTTTAAGGACAACATTTCTCAAGCAGCTATTGCAAGGAATTTAGGGATTTCACCATCTACGCTCCGT
This sequence comes from Entelurus aequoreus, assembly GCF_033978785.1. NCBI lineage: Eukaryota > Metazoa > Chordata > Actinopteri > Syngnathiformes > Syngnathidae > Entelurus > Entelurus aequoreus. The sequence goes on along the minus strand of NC_084756.1, from coordinate 7,191,677 downwards.
AATATCATCAAAAGGTTCAGAGAATCTGGAGAAATCACTGCACGTTAGCCATGATATTACGCACCTTGGATCCCTCAGGCGCTATTGCATCAAAAAGCCACATCAGTGTGTAAAGGATATCACCACATGGGCTCAGGAACACTTCAGAAAACCACTGTCAGTAACTACAGTTGGTCGCTACATCTGTAAGGCCAAGTTAAAACTCTACTATGCAAAGCCAAAGCCATTTATCAACAACACCCAGAAATGCAGCCGGCTTCGCTGGGCCCGAGCTCATCTAAGATGGACTGATGCAAAGTCCACATTTCAAATTGTTTTTTGGAAACTGTGGACGTCGTGTCCTCTGGACCAAAGAGGAAAAGAACCATCCGGACTGTTGTAGGGTGAAAGTGTAAAAGCCAGCATGTGTGATGGTATGGGGGTGTATTAGTGGCCAAGACATGGGTAACTTACACATCTGTGAAGGCACCATTAATGCTGAAAGGTACATACAGCTTTTGGAGCAACATATGTTGCCATCCAAGCAACGTTATCATGGACGCCCCTGCTTATTTCAGCAAGACAATGCCAAGCCAGGTGTTCCAACAGCGTGGCTTCATAGTAAAAGAGTGCGGGTACTAGACTGGCCTGCCTGTAGTCCAGACATTGAAAATGTGTGAATGCTAAAATATGAGAAGGGAGACTGTTGAACAACTTAAGCTGTACATCAAGCAAGAATGGGAAAGAATTCCACTTAAAAAATGTGTCTCCTCAGTTCCCAAACCTTTACTGAGTGTTGTTAAAAGGAAAGGCCATGTAACACACTGGTAAAAATGATTTACATGCAAAAAATAACAAAGTTTCTGAGTGTGAACATGAAATATCTTGTCTTTGCAGTCTATTGAATTGAATATAAGTTGAAAATGATTTGTTGTATTCTCTTTTTATTTACCATTTACACAGCCTGACAACTTCACTGCTTGTGTAGTTTGTACATGGCAGTTGTGTTTTTGTGTGTTTTGGCCTTTGGTCTACACCAGGGGTCACCAACGCCGTGCCCGCGGGCACCAGGTCGCCCGTGAGGACCAGATGAGTCGCCCACCGGCCTGTTCTAAAAAAAAAAAAAAAAAAAAAAAAAAAAAAAAAAAAAAAAAAAAAAAAAAATTAAATTAAATCTACATAGAAAAAACACAAGATACACTTTCAATCAGTGCATCGACACAAACAACCTCCCCCATGCACACTCATCCACACCCACTCACACAAAAGGGGTTATTTCTTTCTGCTACCAATATTCTGGTTCCCACAACATAGACAACACTTCTGCAAGGGACACAGTCCCTGAAGCACACATGATTGTATAGGCTGCTGGTCCACTAACATTTTCATTAATTACTATTTTTTATGTAATTATTTTTATATTGTTTTACTTTCTTTTTTATCCAAGAAAATGTTTTTTATTTATTTATCTTATTTTATTTTATTTTTTAAAAAAGGGCCTTATCTTCAACAGACCAGGTTGTCAATTAAATTAGATTTGTTTAAAGGGTTTTTTAAACCAGGCCCAGTCCAGATAATGTCCAAGTCGGACTCAGCAACACACACCTTCATTCATGTACACAGAAAAAAATTAGTGAACACAACAGATTGCATATCATTTATAAAAAAAATTACATTTTCAAAATAAGCATTTATGTACAGTCCAGATTATGTCCAGGTCACTCAAATTACGAAACACAACAACAGATATCATATAATCTATAAACATAATTATACTTTCAAAATAAGCCTTTGAGGACTTATCATCTTTTTTTTAATGTTTTTGGCATCATTATCGTTTTCAACCATGTAACTTTCTAAAGTTAGAAAATACTGAATAAATGTTTTAAAGAAAGTAATAATAAGTGAATATCTGTTTTTGGCCTTAAAAATAAACATTTTACAGAGTAATATAATTAAATTGACTAAATCATGATTGTCAATGAAATCTCCTACAATAACAGAAACCACATTAAGCTTCATAAACAAACCAAACCTTAAACACATTTTTTCAACTTCCAGCCAAAACAAAGACACAATATAACAATACCAAAACAAATGCAGGGTGGATTCAGGCTCCTGACAACAAAATCGGCAATCATCTGACTCTGTCATATTCCATAATTTTAACATTTTCCCTGTGGGTAAAAAGTTATAAATAATTTTAATTTGAAAATAACAATTTTGCACATTGATAGTGGTTTTATAGATTAGTTTGAATATGGCATCCCATGGCAACGGGCAGTCAAAAAAGTCCTCCCATTTTACATTCAAAGATTTCTTTATTAAAAAAAAGTTATATATTTTTCTATTTATTTTAGTTCCTTTTTGCCAACTAGAATTTCTTATTAGAGGTTTACAAACTAATAATTTAGTAGTTCCATAATTAATTATTTGTTTCCATCTTTTCCCAATTACTCCAGTTAGTTGATAAAATGAAAAGCTTGAGCAAGCATCACCATACATAGCTCTAAATTCATCATACTTCATAATTTTACCATTCTCATTGATAATATCATTGACAAAAATGATTCCTCTTTCAAAAATATTTTTCCAAAAGAAAGGCTTTCCATCTATTACAATATTAGAGTTCATCCATATTAACTGCTGCAAAATATCGTCTCTTTTTTCTGGCACATAAAATTGAAAACACCACTATGAGTGGATTGTTTCCTTTATGAACCCCGCCATGTTTCCCAGCAGACTCTCTGGGAGGGGATCACTTGTAAAAAAGGATACAATTTCTTTTGATATAGTACATATTTTTTGTCCAACAGGACATTTGTGTACCACTCAATGTTTAAATACATCTTTGGAACAATTGATGCTTTTAAAGACAGACACATAGCTTCAAGGTTGAGAAGTTTCAGGCCCCCATATTCATACTCTTTGTACAAAACCTTTCTTTTAATCTTTTCTGGTTTGCCGTTCCAGACAAAATCGAAGACCCTCCGCTCATAAATCTTAAAAATGTTTTGTGATGGAGCTGGTAATGACAAAAACAAATAAATAAATTGAGGAATAATTAACGAGTTGGCAATAGACATTTTACCATACAAGGTTAGGGATTTCCCTTTCCATAACTGCATAATTTTGTCCAGCTTTCTTAGTCGATTATCATAATTTACTGAGCCTAGATCTTCCAAATTTTCTGGGACAACAACACAAGTATGTTAACTGGTCCATCTGTCCGATCCTTAACATTTTACATTTATCATAATTAAGCTTAAGGCCAGATTGCTGTGAAAATATGTCCAAAAGATTAAGAAGGTTCCGCAAACAATGAGGAAAAATCTTATCTTTGTGAATCAGCCTTTTCTGACATGAACTTCATCAAGAACAAACACAGAACACGCCTCACTGATGCACATCTGCAAGACTCACTCAGAGTTGCAGTGTCAAGTTACACACCAGAGTACAACACACTAGTTAACAGCATGCAATGCCAGGCTTCCCACTAACTGACAAAGAAACAGATAACAGATTTGGTGTCCAGTTCAAAGTTTGACATGATTTAAAAATTTGAGAGTTTACTTTTGTATTTTACATGAGTTATTATTTGTACAAACATGGTGCAAAGTAATTCATGATTTGTTCAAAAATGTTAGTGGCTAGCTAGTTAAAATGGGATATTGTGATTTCACAAGACTCTCTTAGAAGTGATCATTTGAAAATGTTCAATTTGAAAAATGTGCACTTAGAGAAAATATAAAAATAAAGTGTTGCATATTGATATTTATCTGTTTCTATATATATTTATTGTGAGAAATCATTAAGATGATCAGTGTTTCCACAAAGATAAATATCATTAATTATTAATAATAACAGAGTTAAAGGTAAATTGAGCAAATTGGCTACTTCTGGCAATTTATTTAAGTGTGTATCTAACTGGTAGCCCTTCGCATTAATCAGTACCCAAGAAGTAGCCCTTGGTTTCAAAAAGGTTGGTGACCCCTGGTCTACACACATTTACTAACACTGACATGTTTGTTTCAGAGACCAACTTGCTTGATCAGAATCGCTGAAATGATGCGACTCAAGGATTTATTTCAGCTATCAGCTTAACTGCAGGGCAACAAAGTCAAGTTCAGGTAAATATTTTAGGGCAGGTGTGCTCTTCTTCTCAGCATCTAGCTCCTCAGTAGTCTGGGTAGTCACTGACCAGTTCATGGCCATTACCCAGAGTTCATGACCATTACCCAGAGTTCATGACTATTACCCAGAGTTCATGACCATTACCCAATTGCAAGATCATACATGGAACATCTTAATGTCAACTGGTGTGACGGCAAGGAAACAAGTGTTTCTTCTTTTCATCTTGATATCAGCACTTCATTATGAGGTCATGTTGGATCCACATCACTTACAGAACAAAATAAGAACCTCTTTGAGGAACCATGTGATGCTGTCTTCACTAAATAACTTTTGAGTTACTAGTAGTGTTGTCCCCATACCAATATTTGGGTGCCGGTACCAAAATGTATTTCCATACTTTTCTAAATAAAGGGGAGCACAAAAAAAATATCATTATTGTCTTTATTGTAACCACAAATGTTAGTGTACATGAAACATATGTTTATTATTGTCATTTAGTCCTTAAATAAAATAGTCAACATACTAGACAACTTGTCTTTTAGTAGTAAGTAAACAAACAAAGACTCCTAATTAGTCTGCTGACATATGCAGTAACATATTGTGTCATTTATACACCTATTATTTTGTACACATTATGAGGGACAAACTGTAGAAAATGGATTATTAATCTACTTGTTCATTTACTGTTAATATCTGCTTATTTTCTGTTTTAACATGTTCTATCTACACTTCTGTTAAAATGTAATAATCACTTATTCTTCTCTTCTTTGATACTTGACATTAGTTTTGGATGATACCACATATTTAGGTATCAATCTGATACCAAGTAGTTACAGGATCATACAAGAAAATATAATACCAAATAAACCAATAATAATATGGTTAAGAAGTACTGATGTAAAGGGTAGGTGTCGCGCTGTTTTCTGTTTTAACATGTTCTATCTACACTTCTGTTCAAATGTAATAATCACTTATTCTTCTTTTCTTTGATACTTTACATTCGTTTTGGATGATACCACACATTTAGATATGGATCCGATACCAAGTAGTTACAGGATCATACATTGGTCATATCCAAAGTCCTCATGTATCCAGGGGCATATTTACTGACTTTATAAACATAATATGAATTAATATGATGCTAAAAAATATAAATGTAATCATAGTAGTATCGACTAGATACGTTCTTGTACTTGGTATCATTACAGTGGATGTCAGGTGTAGGTCCACCCATGGCATTTGTTTACATTGTGACGGCGGTGAGCTATTGTATCCTCCTACGGTGTGTAGTGAAGCATGTTTAGCTATTCTTCCTCCTCCAGTGATAATGGTACTTGTAAGAAACACTGTGGATTGATGTTAGCCGCTAGCCAGCTAGCCATGTCTTAAAGCAGCTCTTCCTGAGAGTGTTTCAGTGTTATAACTTCACCTTTATCTTTACTTTTTACACCAAAATGCGTCCGTTCTCCCTTTTCTGTCCACACACTGTGTCTGCTTGTACGTACTCTGTGTGTGTGCACTGCCCAACATGCTCCTCCGCTCATAAAACCAGCAATGACACCACGTGACGCGTGCCCGTAAAATGAATACATTGGGAACTGGTACTTTTCAAACAGAGTATAGTACAGTTTTTGATTCATTAGTACTGGTATACTATACTAGTACAGGTAAACCGTACAAGCCTAGTTACTAGACCACAAGGAGCTTCATGACAAGTTCTGAGGTTTAAGACTAGAATGATGGACTAGTCTTGGTCACACAGGTTGTTTTGTTGTCCACATTTTTAACAGCTTTTCCTTTCAATGCAACCAAAGATGAGAGCATCACTCCACCTTCTCTTAATCCCACTTTGGTGGCACTAAAATGTCATGAGAAGTACATTTGCCATTGCTATTGTTAGCACTTTTAGTGCCCAGAGGAAGATGACGTACAAACTATGAACCAACAAGAGTCTATTTCCAGGAAAGTGTTGATCCTGAAGAAGACACCCAAATAGTAGCAAGTTTTCTCCGGTATAATCGCCTGCTATTATGACAAGAATGCAATTCATCTGAGCTCTGTGGCATAATTTGAGGAAAATGCCCCGCAGCTACTTTCTTGTTTCCACGCCAACATACCACACAAACCCCAGGAACTCGCTAGGAATTTTTTTGATTTTTTTTTTGTTACCTCCAGTGCAAGAGGAGGAGAAGCGGCTCAGTGTAACCCGATGAGGCCGCCGATGCGCCTCAGCAGTCTGGCAGGGGATGGAGGGGTCCCTAGTGGACCTGATCGACAACACCCGACTGAAGGAGAGTCTCAGGACTACGGCAGGTTGCATTCAAAGACACATTCTGAGACAGGACTCGTGGATATAAATATCAGAACGTTTCTGAAGCACCTGAAAAGGATCAAGTCAAATAAATCTCATTTCTTTCAGTCTGTTGCAACACATGTTCAATGGTCCACTTTTAGGCGCTTGTCAAAAAGTGTTGTACCTCTGCAAAGGTGTCCCTCGATGCTCCTCAGGAGAAGGATTGAAATATATTCCAGAGTCCACAGGTTTCTGCAGAGGAGACCAGCACATTCTTTGTCATTTGTCCCCTCTGAGATCTGCACTTGTTGGAAACTTGTTCTGATTGTGAGCTCGCACTGCAAAGACGCTAGGAAAGTTTCCTGTCAGGTCCTAGTGCCTGCCTCCCCAAGGGCCTCTCCAGGTCTCACACTTTTTAAAACGATACTTTGAAAAGCTGAAGAGGAAAGGCATGTAGAGTATTTTCTTCTTAGCCACGTTATTAAAGTGTCCTGTAAAGACTTGTGCTCCTTAATCGCTCCATAAAAGACTAGTTGAGCTCATGGGGTTGATTTTAAACACCAGCAGGTGTGACAAGAAGTACAGAAGAGGCCCTTTTTTTCTGTAAAATCAGCAAAAAAAATCACAACCAAACTGTTTCAGGTCAAATTTAAACAGGAACCCAAGGATGCAGACTGACGGTGAGTAAAACAATTATTTTACTTCAGGAAAATGACTCACGACAATGATCCAAACAGGAGATGAGAACAAGCGACAGTGCGAAAAAGAGAAAACAAAATGAGCAGCGTGGAAAAAAGAACAAAAGCTACTATATACAAATAACTAGACTTGAGTTGCAAGACGTGTAAACTACCACACGACACCAGGCTGGATGGCACTGGGAAAAGCCACTAAAGTAGGTATCAAAAACTCGGGAAGCATTGGAAACTTCTGGCGTGTAGAGTCGAGGAGCGGGTGGCGGTGTCTGCAGACCCACTGGAGAGGATGGCGGCGTCTGCAGACCCACTGGAGAGGATGGCGGCGTCTGCAGACCCACTGGAGAGGATGGCAGCGTCTACAGACCAACTGGAGAGGATGGCAGCGTCTGCAGACCCACTGGAGAGGATGGCGGCGTCTGCAGACCCACTGGAGAGGATGACAGCGTCTACAGACCCACTGGAGAGGATGGTGGCGTCTGCAGGCCCACTGGAGAGGATGGCAGCGTCTACAGACCAACTGGAGAGGATGGCGGTGTCTGCAGACCCACTGGAGAGGATGGCGGCGTCTGCAGACCCACTGGAGAGGATGGCGTGGGGCCTCAATGGGAAAGGTGAGAGATGTGCCTCCTTAGCACCCCCCCCCCTCAAGGGATGGATCCCAGAAGTCCCCAAAGAGACCAACAGACGACAGGGATGGGTGAAAGGAAGCTTGAAAAGAGGCCAAACTTCTTCAATGCGGCCATCAGTGCCAAAATCTTGTTAAGCCTCTCTGCCAAATCTTTGCTTGGTCACTCACTGGTTGGATCATTTCTGTCACGGGGTGGTGAGCGTTGCTTTGGCGTGACTCCAAGGATGCAGAGAACGGCAGGCGGAATGCAAGTAAAACACAATTTATTGCTTACAGGGGAAGCATTGGTCTCAAAAGAAGAATGATCCAACACTGAAGGAGGGACCCAGGTGGAACTAAATAGAACTAAGACATGAACAGAAAGTAAAGGTGCTGGAAAACACAGAGACCAAACAGGAAACACTGACAAAAAAAGAGCACCAGGACAGTAAGTGATTCTAAACACAGGAACACCCAAACATAACCAAACGGTCAGTAGCACTTCTGACAGCAGATTCATAGAGAAACTCATCTTCAACAAGCAGTTCAGTTCAGTTCGCTTGGGAAGGAACACAAATCTCTGGTCTGTGTTTCAAACAGCCATTAATAGAAAGTCAAGAACTTTGGAGGATTTCTAGTATTTGGAGTAAAAAATGTGACATGTGCCTGTCCTCCAATTTAGCGAGCTCCTCCCCTTAGGTTCCTTGTTTTGGTGCCAAAAAATGCTTCAGTATGGATTCGATATTTTTTTCTCCTTCACGACTTTTGACAACAACGATCTGAAGTGAACTGCACCACTTGGTAGAACAAGTGTCCACATGAGATTTGAACAATGTGAAAGAGAGAAGACTTCCGCTTGATCTGCTTGAGGGGTGGGGGGTGGTCTCGTGGGGGCCCGGTTGCTGGTGGGGTGGAGGCGGTCTTCCTGTCTGGTTACAGGAAGTCTCTGGGCCCCCCGGGCGGGGCGTCCCACCTTTCTGCCTGTGTGGGGTGTGGTCTCTCGCTGGCTTGAGGTCTGGCTGTCCCCTGCATCTCCCGTGCCTTGTCCTCTGCCGAAATGGGTTAGGGTTAGGGTTAGGGGTACTAACATTAGGGGTAGGGGTTAGGGTTACTAACATTAGAGTTAGGGTTAGGGGTACTAACATAAGGGGTAGGGGTACTCATATTAGGGGTAAGGTTAGGGTTACTAACGTTAGAGTTAGGGGTACTAACATTAGGAGTAGGGGTATTAACAAAGTTAAACATTGGGCCATTTGAGAACTTGATTAAGGAAACTTCTACTGAAATCAGTCAAAAAATAACCTTCTTATGTGGAGACTTTAACTTTGACCTCTTGAACCCTAACACACAAAAGTCCATAGATGACTTTCTAGACACAATGTATAGTCTGAGTTTATATCCTAAAATCACAAGGCCAAGCAGAATCTAAGGACACTTATTGATAATATGTCTACTAAGGATTCTGATGATAATACCACAAGTGGCCTGCTAATATCCGACATCAGTGATCATCTGCCAGTTTTCATCATCTACAACGGAAACTACAAGAAGAGGAACATGGATGACAAAAATACTTTTCGAAGAATATGTACAGAACAAAGTATGCCAGCTTTCAAAAATGATCAGAGAAGACAGAGTTGGGACAATGTCTACAGTGAAAATGAAGTAGCTGAGGCATATGGCATTTGTTTTAATAGCTTGGAGATGCTTTATGACAAACACTGTCCATTGAAACAACTTAGTAAAAAGCAAAATAACAAATAATCAACCATGGATGACAAATGGACTGAGGAATGCTTGCAGAAAGAAGAATACACTATATAGAACACAGTGTTGGGTTAGTTACTGAAAACTAGTAACCAGTTACAATTACTAGTTACTTAATTTCAAAATTAACTCAGTTACTAACTCAGTTACTTACACCAAAAAGTAATGCGTTACTGTGAAAAGTAACTATTTATTTACTTCTTTTTTTTTTTTTCTTTTTTTTTTTTTAAAGCGCCCATTAATGCCCTTTTAGCCTTCATTACAATACCGTTATTGCACTGGAGAATAATACAATCTGTTGATCAACTTGACATGCATTTTTATTTTCCTTTTAACATAATTAACGAAAAACAGTGCAACATAAAAAGGCATTTCTCCTTTCTTTAAACTTGGACCAATGACCATTAATAAAAAACAACTTTAAGTGCAACATAAGAAGGCACATCATCTTCCTTGAAACATAGATAGTGAAATAAAGCCTGACATCTGGAGTGATGCTGCTGTCTTCCACACTTGGAGCCATGGTTTGTAGAATCCTTGTTTTCAGTGGCAGGATCATTGACACAGATGGTGAAGTTTCAGTGCTCAGTAGAGATGTAACACTTTTGAGGGGTTTAAGCACCTGGAGGACCTCCCCTGCCACTCTCACATCATCATCAGACAGGTTGATGATGTCTTTGACATTTGTCTTCAGGGTCTTGTGGGTCAATGCAGAGTATATAGCTGCCTGCTGCTCCAACATATAAGTGGAGTTCCACCTCATTAGGACATCATGTATGAGCTTTATGAGTAGGCAGCTTTCGCATTTCTTGCTTTGTCTTAAGCACATGAGCAGCTGTTGTGCTTGGGTGGAAGTAGGAAACCTCCTTCCTGATCCTCCCAAGGAGGCGCTCCATCCTATTGACTGAGATGTGATGCCAAATTCACTACATATGCAAAGCACCTATCTGTGGTCCCAGTCCTGCCTCATTCACTGCATGTATGTGATTTTTGGCATTATCACGTGTGACTGGGATATCTTTATCTTCCATTCCTCCACTGCTTGTGTCAGTACCTGCGCAAGGTGACTCTCGTAGAAGGGGCGTGTCTTCTCATCTGCCAGTCTGCTGTGATGAAGTGAGCGCTTATCGTCACATAGTTTCCCTGGACGTGCACCAGTCTGTCGTGAGCACAACAGATGATGCTCGGGATAGTTCATCCACAACTTTTTTCTTCTCCTGCTCATAAAGATCTGGCACAATCTTATCGCTGAAGTGGGTGCGCGACTGGATGTCGTAACGTGGCTCAAGCACGTTCAGCATGTGTTTAAACCCTCGTCTTGCACAATGGAGTCTGCACCTATAAACACACCGATTAACCGGCGCGGGGCGTTCAAGCTCTTCCGTTACTCCGCTCGCCATGACCACGCTGTGTGTGGACTGAACGTGCGGACACCTTTTTGTTTTGTTTCATATATCAAACCGCGGATCACGTGTGTCCCTCCCCTCCCCACACACACACACACGCCTCTTTTCTTCTCTCCGGCTTGTGACAGAGGAAGATTCAGAAGAACGACACCGCAGCGTTTCTGTTTCTAGCCGATACTACATAAAAAATAGCGTAAAATAACGCAGTAACGCATCATGTAGTAATGGTAACTGAATTACTGAATATAAAAAATAACGCGTTAGATTACTAGTTACCGCCGAAACTAACGGCGTTACAGTAACGCGTTACAAAGTAACGCGTTAGTCCCAACACTGATAGAACATTTATAACACAAAGATCTACAGAAGCAGAAAACATCTCCATCATTGGGATCCCTGCGGGTGGGGTGGGCGGTTCCCGTGGCCCTGTGCTGGGCGGTCCTGCGGCGGCCGACTTGGGTGAGGTGGCCTGGTGCGGGCCGCGCCGTGCTCTCCGGGGGTAGGGGGTGGTCTCGAGGGGGCCCGGTTGCTGGTGGGTAAGGCTGAAACGACGCGTCGACGTAGTCGACGTCATCGGTTATGTAAATACGTCGACGCCGTTTTTGTGCGTCGACGCGTCGCATATTTACGTCACACTACCGTCATGGCGGAGCGCAAAGCAGACTGTGCGAGCGAGGGGAAAAACGCACGCCAAAAGTCGTCAAAAGTGTGGGAGTATTTCAATACACAGCCTAATAATGTTGTTGTATGCACACTGTGTCGAGCGGGAATGGCCTATCATAGCAGCACAACGGCTATGAACGAACATTTGAAAAGAAAACCATCAACCATCAACTAGTCAATCGTCCGCGTTAGCATACGTTGTCATCATTACACAAAAACATGAATGTGTCATTTGTATCTGCTAGGAGTGTAACGGTATGTGTTTTGTATTGAACCGTTTCGGTACGGGGCTTTCGGTTCGGTACGGGGGTGTACCGAACGAGTTTCTAAGCTAAAGCTAACTTTAGCTGCTAAAGTCTTAACAAGTTGCTTTGCTCCTCTGCCTCTGTCTCAGCACGCAGCATTATCCCACCCATACAACCATCTGATTGGTACACACGCAGCATTGTCCCACCCACACAACCATCTGATTGGTACACACGCAGCATTGTCCCACCCACACAACCATCTGATTGGTACACACGAAGCATTATCAGCCAATCAGCAGTGCGTATTCATAGCGCATGTAGTCAGCGCTTCAGCGTGGAGCAGATAGGTGTTCAGCAGGTGAGCATCAGGCAGCGGACTCTCCCCAAATGATAATAAACACCTCCCAGTCAACTACTAGTAACATCACTATGAGCCCGTTGACCTACTAGAAACTTAAACTGCAGCTCAGCTCGCTCGCAGTCCTGGTTTGAGGTGAAGGCTAATTACTTCTCAGTTCCAGCCACATCGACCCCTTCTGAGCGCCTATTTTCAGCTGCTGTGAATATTGTAAACAAGAAAAGAAGCAAAGCAAGTAGACATGCTAAACTTTCTTCATTACAACTGTTAGTCACTCACTGGAATGAGTAGAATTGGTTATTGTGTACTGTGTTGGACTGGATGTTTATTTTGCACATTTTAAAAGCAATACTTAATGTTTACAGTGCTCCAGAATATTTAGATTGGCACTTTTTTGTATTGGATGTTTATCTTTATTTTTGCACATTTTAGCAAATAAGCAATACTTTCACTTTTGTTGAATTGTTTACACTGTTGTTACAGAATATTTCGTTTTGCAATTTTTTGTATTGGATGTTTATCTTTATTTTTGCACATTTTAAAGCAAAATAAGCAATACTTTTGCTTTTGAAATGCTTATACTATTGCAGAATATTAAGATTTGCACTGGATGTTTACTTTTATATTTGCACATTAAAAAGCAAATAAGCTACTTTTAATTTTGTTAAATGTTAAAAGTTTTAAATGTTTACATTGTTACAGAATATTTTGTCATGTTGTTGTCAATGTTGACCGAGTGGCCATACTTTTTTTTTTGTAAATAAAAGCCATGCCTTTTGAAAAAACTGGCCTACTTTTATTTTTTCATCTTCATTTTAAATAAAATAAAATAAAAAATAATCGGTAAAAGGAAAAATAATCTATAGATGAATCGAAAAAATAATCTATAGATTAACCGATTAATCGAAAACATAATCTATAGATTAATCGATAGAAAAATAATCGTTAGCTGCAGCCTTACTGGTGGGGCAAGGGCGGTCTTCCCGTCCGGTTGCAGGAAGTCTCTGGGCCCCCCGGGCGGGGCGACCCACCTCTCTGCCCGTGTGGGGTGTGGTCTCTCGCTGGCTTGAGGGCTGGCTGTCCCCTGCATCTCTCGTGCCTTGTCCTCTGCTGGGCGCGTCTGTCTGTGGCCTGCTGCTGGCTCTTCCGGGCGGCACGGTGGGCCTGGCTCTGGGGTTCCTGTCGTTGGCCGGTCTGGCTGCGTGAGGTCGGTGGTCCCTGGTTCCCTGGGCGCCACACCTGCTGTTTGTGGGTTGGGCTCTCTGGGTGGCTGGGGCCGTACTCTGGCTCCCACACACACTGGGAGTCAAATATAATGTACATACAAATACACATATACTCACATACACAGTTATTCATACATACATACATATATACATAGGTACCTACGCACTTTCACTGTACAAACATAACCCCGTAAAAAAAATGTTTTTTTTTTTTTTTTTTTTTAATTAAATCTACATAGAAAAAACATAAGATACACTTTCAATCAGTGCATCAACCCAAACAACCTCCCCCATGCACACTCATCCACACCCACTCACACAAAAGGGGTTATTTCTTTCTGCTACCAATATTCTGGTTCCCACAACATAGACAACACATCTGCAAGGGACACAGTCCCTGAAGCACACATGATTGTATAGGCTGCTGGTCCACTAACATTTTCATTAATTACTATTTTTTATGTAATTATTTTTATATTGTTTTACTTTCTTTTTTATCCAAGAAAATGTTTTTTATTTATTTATCTTATTTTATTTTATTTTTTTTAAAAAAGGGCCTTATCTTCAACAGACCAGGTTGTCAATGAAATTAGATTTGTTTAAAGGGTTTTTTAAACCTGGCCCAGTCCAGATAATGTCCAAGTCGGACTCAGCAACACACACCTTCATTCATGTACACAGAAAAAAATTAGGGAACACAACAGATTGCATATAATTTATAAACAAAATTACATTTTCAAAATAAGCATTTATGTACAGTCCAGATTATGTCCAGGTCACTCAAATTAGGGAACACAACAACAGATATCATATAATCTATAAACATAATTATACTTTCAAAATAAGCCTTTAAGGACTTCTCATCTTTTTTTTAATGTTTTTTGGCATCATTATCGTTTTCAACCATGTAACTTTCTAAAATTAGAAAATACTGAATAAATGTTTTAAAGAAAGTAATACTAAGTGAATATCTGTTTTTGGCCTTAAAAATAAACATTTTACCGAGTACTATAATTAAATTGACTAAATCATGATTGTCAATGAACTCTCCTAAAATAAAAGAAACCACATTAAGCTTCATAAACAAACCAATCCTTAAACACATTTTTTCAACTTCCACCCAAAACAAAGACACAATATGACAATACCAAAACAAATGCAGGGTGGATTCAGGCTCCTGACAACAAAATCGGCAATCATCTGACTCTGTCATATTCCATAATTTTAACATTTTCCCTGTGGGTAAGAAGTTATAAATAATTTTAATTTGAAAATAACGATTTTGCACATCGATAGTGGTTTTATAGATTAGTTTGAATATGGCATCCCATGGCAACGGGCAGTCAAAAAAGTCCTCCCATTTTACATTTATAATACCTGGGATTTATATAGCGCTTTTCTAAGTACCCAAAGTCGCTTTACATGTTAAAAACCCATCATTTAACATTTGTGTTGTATGAGGCAGCCTTCAAAGATTTCTTTATTAAATAAAAATTATATATTTTTCTATTTATTTTAGTTCCTTTTTGCTAACTAGAATTTCTTATTAGAGGTTTACAAACTAATAATTTAGTAGTTCCATAATTAATTTTTTGTTTCCATCTTTTCCCAATTACTCCAGTTAGTTGATAAAATGAAAAGCTTGAGCAAGCATCACCATACATAGCTCTAAATTCATCATACTTCATAATTTTACCATTCTCATTGATAATATCATTGGCAAAAATGATTCCTCTTTCAAACATATTTTTCCAAAAGAAAGGCTTTCCATCTATTACAATATTAGAGTTCATCCATATTAACTGCTGCAAAATATCGTCTCTTTTTTCTGGCACATAAAATTGAAAACACCACTATGAGTGGATTGTTTCCTTTATGAACCCCGCCATGTTTCCCAGCAGACTCTCTGGGAGGGGATCACTTGTAAAAAAGGATACCATTTCTTTTGATACAGTACATGTTTTTTGTCCAACAGGACATTTGTGTACCACTCAATGTTTAAATACATCTTTGGAACAATTGATGCTTTTAAAGACAGACACATAGCTTCAAGGTTGAGAAGTTTCAGGCCCCCATATTCATACTCTTTGTACAAAACCTTTCTTTTAATCTTTTCTGGTTTGCCGTTCCAGACAAAATCGAAGACCCTCCGCTCATAAATCTTAAAAAAGTTTTGTGATGGAGCTGGTAATGACAAAAACAAATAAATAAATTGAGGAATAATTAACGAGTTGGCAATAGACATTTTACCATACAAGGTTAGGGATTTCCCTTTCCATAATTGCATAATTTTGTCCAGCTTTCTTAGTCGATTATCATAATTTACTGAGCCTAGATCTTCCAGATTTTCTGGGACAACAACACCAACTATGTTAACTGGTCCATCTGTCCACAAAACAGGCACTTTGCATTCCATTCGAAAGGACGTTCCCTTTAGATTTCCGATCCTTAACATTTTACATTTATCATAATTAAGCTTAAGGCCAGATCATATAGTAGATGTAGATGATCATATATACTATATGATCATCTACATCAACTGTATGATCATCTACATCAACTATATGATCATCTACATCTACTATATGATCATCTACATCTACTATATGATCATCTACATCAACTGTATGATCATCTACATCAACTATATGATCATCTACATCTACTATATGATCATCTACATCAACTATATGATCATCTACATCAACTATATGATCATCTACATCTACTATATGATCATCTACATCAACTATATGATCATCTACATCTACTATATGATCATATAGTAGATGTAGATGATCATATATACTATATGATCATCTACATCAACTGTATGATCATCTACATCAAATATATGATCATCTACATCTACTATATGATCATCTACATCTACTATATGATCATCTACATCAACTATATGATCATCTACATCAAATATATGATCATGTACATCTACTATATGATCATCTACATCAACTATATGATCATCTACATCAAATATATGATCATCTACATCAACTATATCATCATCTACATCTACTATATGATCATCTACATCAACTATATGATCATCTACATCTACTATATGATCATTTACATCTACTATATGATCATCTACATCAACTGTATGATCATCTACATCAACTATATGATCATCTACATCTACTATATGATCATCTACATCTACTATATGATCATCTACATCAACTGTATGATCATCTACATCAACTATATGATCATCTACATCTACTATATGATCATCTACATCAACTATATGATCATCTACATCAACTATATGATCATCTACATCTACTATATGATCATCTACATCAACTATATGATCATCTACATCTACTATATGATCATATAGTAGATGTAGATGATCATATATACTATATGATCATCTACATCAACTGTATGATCATCTACATCAAATATATGATCATCTACATCTACTATATGATCATCTACATCTACTATATGATCATCTACATCAACTATATGATCATCTACATCAAATATATGATCATGTACATCTACTATATGATCATCTACATCAACTATATGATCATCTACATCAAATATATGATCATCTACATCAACTATATCATCATCTACATCTACTATATGATCATCTACATCAACTATATGATCATCTACATCTACTATATGATCATCTACATCTACTATATGATCATCTACATCAACTATATGATCATCTACATCAAATATATGATCATCTACATCAACTATTTGATCATCTACATCTACTATATGATCATCTACATCAACTATATGATCTGCTACATCTACTATATGATCATCTACATCAACTATATGATCATCTACATCAACTATATGATCATCTACATCAACTATATGATCATGTACATCTACTATATGATCATCTCCATCAACTATATGATCATTTATATCAACTATATGATCATCTACATCAACTATATAATTTGGCTGAGAAGCTGGACAGGACAAAAAAAAGAAGCATAAAACAAGTATAAAACATATAAGAAGAAGCTAACTGTCACACCGTGGTGAGGGAAGTCCTGTTTTGGGGTTGTCTGGCACATTTCCTGTTTTATTTTGAAAATTCTAATCCTCCTCTCGTTTCAGGCCACTTGCCCTTCCTCCTGTGTCACTGGTCTGATGTCTCTCCTGATTGCCTGATTGTGCCCACCTGTGTCACCCTCCCTCATGTGTATATAGTCCTCGTCTTCCCCTGTCTTGTTGCCAGAGTATATCGTCTCGCTACGTACCTCCAGCCTTGTCCACAGCCTTGTTCACAGCCATCAACCAAGTTTGATAAGTATTGTCTCGCTTTGTTTATTGATTCCTTTGTTCCCTCTGAGAGAGTGATTTTCTTTTGCTAAGTTTTTTTGGTCAAGTCTTTTTGTATCAATTTTCATAGTGCCTTGTCTTCCTTTTTTTTCCCTCCTTCTGGAGCGCTTTTAGTTTTCAGGCTTCTCAAATACTTTATACATACTTTCTGTTTATAGCGTCTCAACTTTTTAGCATGAGAGAATTTCCTTTTTGTAGATTATTATAGATTGTTGGTTTTTTTTGTGTATTCGACTCATAGAACTTTTTGGCTATTGCCTGTTCCTCCTTATGGAGTGATTTTCTGTTTATTGCCTTATGTCCTATGCTAATACCCTATAGGTGCTTGAATATATCTTAGATAGATTTTGTAGCCACTTTCTTTAATCACTCTGTCCTAGAGATAGCAAGGAATTATTTAAATAAAGGTCTGAGTCAATTGTCACTCCTCTGCATCTGAGTCCTCATTTACGCCAAGACATAACAGTATACTCTGGCCAGTATGGACTCAGCAGAGGCTAAACAACTGACGGAAATCCTGCACACCCAGGAATCACGGCTCGCCCGACAGGAGGAGTTTCAGACGGCGATGGCAGCAAACATGGGTCACCTGTCCTCCCAGCTACAAGGACTACTTGAGCAGTTTGCTCGACCGATTCCGGCGTCCCAGCCCCCCACGCCACCCGCTGCTCCCACCCTGTCTTCACCTCCTCCCGGAGCCGGATGCAAGCTGGATCCTCCGGCGCCATACGCTGGCGCTCCCGGTTTGTGCAAGACCTTTTTGATTGACTGTGCTATTCATTATGAACTGATGCCCCATGCATTTCCCACTGACCGCTCCAAGATTGCTTTCATGATTTCCCATCTTACGGATAGAGCCAAGGCGTGGGCTTCTGCCAAATGGGGGTGGAACTCGTCACTCTGCCACTCATTTAAAGACTTTCAAGCTGCTCTAACAATAACTTTTGACCCGGTGTCCTCCAGCAGAGAAAAGGCACAAGAGCTAAGCAGCATAAAGCAGGGCAGCGGCTCCGTGTGCGACTACGCCATCCGCTTCCGCACGCTGGCAGCTGAAAGTGGGTGGGACGACATGGCGCTCTATGATGTTTTTCTTAAGGGGCTCGGAGCTTCCATACAGGACCTCCTCATTCCCCTGGACCTACCCGATAACCTAGATGCCCTCATCGCGCTCGCTATCAGGACGGACAACAGACTAGCCCAGCTCAAATGACAGCGAGGAGGAGGATCGGAAGCTGCAGGGAGAACCACCCGTCCTTTCGCACCTAGCTGGTCGACGACTCGGCGCCCACCTCCGGAGCTACTTCCTCACCTACGCACAAATCAGGAGGAGGAACCCATGCAGCTGGGGAGAGCCCGACTGACCCCAGAGGAGCGACGCAAGCGGCTGATGGAGGGAAGATGTTTCTACTGTGGAGAGTGGCCATCTTGTCGTTTCGTGTCCAACCAAGGGACCCCAGGCGGTGAGTCACGTTCCGGCTGTTCCTCAGATGCCACGTATTCTTACCAAGATCACGATAACTCATCACACGACCACAATTCTAGAGGCGCTAATAGACTCTGGGGCAGATGAGAGTCTGATGGACTGGGGTTTAGCTAGGAGACTAGGACTCAAGTCAGAACCACTAGCTAAACCCATTAGGGCCAGTTCTCTAAATGGTAAGGAGCTTTTCACCATCACACACATCAGTGAACCTTTCCAAATGAACATAGATGGCCATCAGGAACAAATTTGTCCATACCTGATTATTTCTCCCTCTCATTCGCTAATTTTGGGGTATCCATGGCTGTACCAGCATAACCCTCGTGTTGACTGGAAAACAGGGAAGATCAGTGTATGGGGAAGGGAATGTACCCAGAAATGTAGTTTTTCTACTGTCCAAAAGAAAAATGGAAGGAAATTAATCTTTTTTCTGCCAATCCTGCCACAGACTCAGAATTTCCGGACCTGAATTCTGTTCCCTCCTGTTACCACCACCTACGACAAGTTTTCAGCAAGACTAAGGCTCTGTCACTTCCACCCCACCGTTCCTACGACTGTGCCATTGATTTACTGCCCGGGGCCACTATTCCCAAGGGGCGCCTGTACTCTGTCTCTGGTCCAGAAAGGGCAGCCATGAATGAATACATCTCTGCATCACTGAAAGCTGGCTTGATCCGCCCGTCGTCATCGCCAGCAGGAGCAGGGTTCTTCTTTGTGAAGAAGAAAGACGGGTCGTTAAGACTAAGGCTGCAGCTAACGATTATTTTTCTATCGATTAATCTATAGATTATTTTTTCGATTAATCGGTTAATCTATAGATTATTTTTTCCGATTAATCTATAGATTATTTTTCCTTTTACCGATTATTTTTTTATTCAAAATGAAGATGAAAAAAAAAATGTAGGCCCGTTTTTTCAAAAGGCATGGCTTTTATTTACAAAAAAAAAGTATGGCCACTCAGTCAACATTGACAACAACATGACTAAATATTCTGTAACAATGTAAACATTTAAAACTTTTAACATTCAACAAAATTAAAAGTAGCTTATTTGCTTTTTAATGTGCAAATATAAAAGTCAACATCCAGTGCAAATCTTAATATTCTGCAATAGTATAAGCATTTCAAAAGTAAAAGTATTGCTTATTTTGCTTTAAAATGTGCAAAAATAAAGATAAACATCCAATACAAAAAAGTGCAAAATGAAATATTCTGTAACAGTGTAAACATTTCAACAAAAGTGAAAGTATTGCTTATTTGCTAAAATGTGCAAAAATATAGATAAACATCCAATACAAAAAAGTGCCAATCTAAATATTCTGGAGCACTGTAAACATTAAGTATTGCTTTTAAAATGTGCAAAATAAACATCCAGTCCAACACAGTACACAATAACCAATTCTACTCATTCCAGTGAGTGACTAACAGTTGTAATGAAGAAAGGTTAGCATGTCTACTTGCTTTGCTTCTTTTCTTGTTTACAATATTCCCAGCAGCTGAAAATAGGCGCTCAGAAGGAGTTGATGTGGCTGGAACTGAGAGCTAATTAGCCTTCACCTCAAGCCAGGATTGCGAGTGAGCTGAGCTGCAGTTTAAGTTTCTAGAAGGTCAACGGGCTCATAGTGATGTTACTAGTAGTTGACTGGGAGGTGTTTATTATCATTTGGGGAGAGTCCGCTGCCTGATGCTCACCTGCTAAACACCTATCTGCTCCACCCTGAAGCGCTGACTACATGCGCTCTGAATACGCACTGCTGATTGGCTGATAATGCTTCGTGTGTACCAATCAGATGGTTGTGTGGGTGGGACAATGCTGCGTGTGTACCAATCAGATGGTTGTGTGGGTGGGACAATGCTGCGTGTGTACCAATCAGATGGTTGTGTGGGTGGGACAATGCTGCGTGCTGAGACAGAGGCAGAAGGAGCAAAGCAGCTTGTTAAGACTTTAGCAGCTAAAGTTAGCTTTAGCTTAGAAACTCGTTCGGTACACCCCCGTACCGAACCAAAAGCCCCGTACCGAAACGGTTAAATACAAAACACGTACCGTTACACCCCTAGCAGATACAAATGACACATTCATGTTTTTGTGTAATGATGACAACGTATGCTCGCGCGGACGATTGACTAGTTGATGGTTTTCTTTTCAAATGTTCGTTCATAGCCGTTGTGCTGCTATGATAGGCCATTTCCGCTCGACACAGTGTGCATACAACAACATTATTAGGCCGTTTATTGAAATACTCCCACACCTTTGACCACTTTTGGCATGCTTTTCCCCCCTCGCTCGCACCGCTCGCATCGTCTTCTTTGATCGTCTGCTTTGCGCTTCGCCATGACGGTAGTGTGACGTCATTATGCGACGCGTCGACGCACAAAAACGGCGTCGACGTATTTACGTAACCGATGACGTCGACTACGTCGACGCGTCGTTTCAGCCTTAGTTAAGACCCTGCATTGATTACAGCCCACTCAATGACATTACTACTAAGAACCGTTACCCTCTTCCCCTCATGTCCTCTGTCTTCGACCAACTCCAACAGGCCAAAATATTCACCAAACTGGATCTACGCAACGCTTACCATCTGGTCCGAATTAAAGAGGGAGACGAGTGGAAGACTGGATTCAACACACCCAGCGGCCACTATGAATACAGGGTCATGCCCTTCGGACTCACCAATGCCCCCGCCGTGTTCCAAGCAATGATCAATGAAGTTCTAAGAGACTTCCTGGACCATTTTGTGTACGTCTACCTTGACGATATATTGATTTATTCTCCTGACAGTGACACTCACCAAGTCCACGTAACCCAGGTTTTAAAGAGACTTTTGGACAATGACTTGTATGTTAAAGCTGAAAAGAGTGTTTTTCATGCCGACACTGTCTCCTTCCTGGGCTTCATTGTAGCTCCTGGAAGAGTGCAGATGGATCCGGCTAAAGTTAGCGCTGTGGCCGATTGGCCTACACCTGACAACCGCAAGAAGGTTCAGCAATTCTTGGGTTTTGCTAACTTTTACAGGCGGTTTGTCAGAAGCTTCAGCGCAATAGCTGCTCCTCTCCATGCTCTTACCTCTCCCCAGGTGCGGTTCCACTGGTCTCCGGAAGCAGAGAGGGCCTTCCAGACACTCAAACTCCGCTTCACCTCAGCGCCCATCCTCACCATTCCGGACCCGCAGCGCCAGTTCGTCGTGGAGGTGGACGCTTCTAATGAAGGAGTGGGAGCGGTCCTGTCTCAACGTTCTCAACAGGACGGCAAGATGCATCCATGTGCCTTTCTGTCGCGGCGGCTGTCCAAAGCTGAAAAAAACTATGATGTCGGCAATCGTGAGTTGCTAGCGGTGAAGCTCGCCTTGGAGGAATGGAGGCATTGGCTCGAGGGGGCCGAACACCCGTTCATCGTCTGGACAGATCACAAGAACCTGGAATACATAAAGAAGGCTAAGAGACTCAACTCTCGCCAGGCCAGGTGGGCGCTTTTTTTTAATCACTTTTCCTTCTCGCTCTCCTACAGGCCGGGGTCCCGCAACGTCAAGCCAGACGCCTTGTCACGATTATTCGACCCCGAGCTTGAGGCCAAGCAACCTGAGACTATCCTTCCACTGAAATGTGTGGTAGGAGCGGTAACTTGGCCAATAGAAACAGAGGTAAAGCAAGCTAACGGTGTGGCCCCGCCACCTAGGGGATGTCCTGTTAATCGATTGTTTGTCCCCACTGAGCTGCGTCCCTGGGTGATTCATTGGGCTCACACCTCGCGGCTTTCGTGCCATCCGGGAGTTAAAAGAACCATGTTTGTGATCTCCCGGCGGTTCTGGTGGCCAGCCATGGAGACGGAGGTCCGGGAGTACGTAGAGGCCTGTTCGGTCTGTGCCAGGAACAAAATGTCTTCCAGGTCTCGCATGGGACTTCTCCAGCCGCTCCCCATTCCCTCCAGACCGTGGTCAGACATCTCGATGGACTTCGTTACAGGCCTCCCGGTCTCACAAGGTAACACCACCGTCCTCACCGTGGTCGACAGATTCTCCAAAATGGTCAGATTCATTGCTATGCCTAAATTACCATCCGCCAAAGAGACGGCAGAGACTATGATGACTAATGTATTCCGAGTTCATGGATTTCCCAAAGACATTGTTTCAGACCGGGGACCACAGTTTGTATCACGGTTCTGGGGGGAGTTCTGCCGACTCGTTGGAGCCAAGGCCAGCCTGACATCAGGATATCATCCAGAAGCCAACGGCCAGACCGAACGACTTAACCAGCAGCTGGAAACCGGCCTCCGGTGCTTGGTCTGCCAGAACCCCTCCACATGGAGCAAACACCTGGTCTGGGTAGAGTATGTGCACAATTCGCTGCCTACATCAGCCACCGGCCTCTCTCCCTTTCATTGTGCCTTAGGGTACCAGCCCCCTCTCTTTCCAGATAATGAGTCAGAAGTGTCGGTCCCCTCCGCCCATGCCATGGTCCGACGTTGTCGCCGCATTTGGGCAGCCGCCCGTCAAGTATTGACCAGACAACAAGATCGGATGAAGAGAGCAGCAGACCGCAAGAGACGACCTGCGCCTGCATACGAACCCGGTCAGAGAGTCTGGCTTTCAGCCAAGAACTTACATCTCAAGGTCACATCAAGGAAACTGGCATCACGCTTTGTAGGTCCATTCCCAATTACCAAGCTCGTCGGACCTGCAGCGGTTCGGCTTCGTCTGCCCCGATCCCTCCGCGTCCATCCCACCTTCCACGTCAGTCAGGTCAAACCAGCCAAAGAAAGCACCATGGTCCCAGCCACCACGTCCCCTCCACCACCCGAAGTAATTGAAGGTGGACCAGTATACAAAGTTAAACGCTTGTTGGCAGTGCGCAACCGGGGTCGGGGCAGACAATTCCTGGTGGATTGGGAAGGATACGGACCTGAAGAGAGACAGTGGGTTCCTTCCCGCCACATTGTCGACCCCACTCTCATCAGGGACTTCTACAGAGACCACCCCGAACAGTCTGGGCCGTCCGGAGTCGGCCATAGAGGGGGGGGTACTGTCACACCGTGGTGAGGGAAGTCCTGTTTTGGGGTTGTCTGGCACATTTCCTGTTTTATTTTGAAAATTCTAATCCTCCTCTCGTTTCAGGCCACTTGCCCTTCCTCCTGTGTCACTGGTCTGATGTCTCTCCTGATTGCCTGATTGTGCCCACCTGTGTCACCCTCCCTCATGTGTATATAGTCCTCGTCTTCCCCTGTCTTGTTGCCAGAGTATATCGTCTCGCTACGTACCTCCAGCCTTGTCCACAGCCTTGTTCACAGCCATCAACCAAGTTTGATAAGTATTGTCTCGCTTTGTTTATTGATTCCTTTGTTCCCTCTGAGAGTGATTTTCTTTTGCTAAGTTTTTTTGGTCAAGTCTTTTTGTATCAATTTTCATAGTGCCTAGTCTTCCTTTTTTTCCCCTCCTTCTGGAGCGCTTTTAGTTTTCAGGCTTCTCAAATACTTTATACATACTTTCTGTTTATAGCGTCTCAACTTTTTAGCATGAGAGAATTTCCTTTTTGTAGATTATTATAGATTGTTGGTTTTTTTTGTGTATTCGACTCATAGAACTTTTTGGCTATTGCCTGTTCCTCCTTATGGAGTGATTTTCTGTTTATTGCCTTATGTCCTATGCTAATACCCTATAGGTGCTTGAATAGGGTAGATAGATTTTGTAGCCACTTTCTTTAATCACTCTGTCCTAGAGATAGCAAGGAATTATTTAAATAAAGGTCTGAGTCAATTGTCACTCCTCTGCATCTGAGTCCTCATTTACGCCAAGACATAACACTAACTGGCATACTAGGAACATGTAGAAAACAATATTACAGTCAATTATTAGACAGGGACAAAAACATCAGTCAGGTTTGTCACTGACAGTTTGGTTATGTTTTGGTTTTTCTTCTGTGTGTTTTATTTCCTGTCAGCGCTCTTATTTTTGTTCAGTTTCCTGCTTGTCTCCCTGAGCGCTGTTTCCCCTCAGCTAAGGCTGATTGGCACCTGGCCACACCTGGTGGCAATCAGCCAGCTGCTATTTATACCTGCCTCGCCCTCCAGTCAGTGCTGGAGGATTGTAAGCTGCTACCTGTATGCTGTGGACTGTTTGCAGGTTGCTGTCTCCTGTTTCCTGTTTGCTGGTTCCTGTTCACCTTTTTTCCTGGCATCCTGTTTGCTGTCTCCTGGTTCCTGGTTTGTGTTTTTCCTGCATTTTATGGACAGTAAAAATCATGTCTTCCAGTACCAAGCCTGCCATCTCTGCATCTTGGGGTTCGTCACCACCACTTCCTGACAGCATCCTAAATAGCATTATTGAAAATGCTGCTAAAAGGACTATCCTAAATACTTCTTAGATGGAAATGTAAAAAAATGGCAATATGGACGAAGTAGATGAAATCCTCAATATGTACTTTTTGAACATTGGTCCAAATCTGAAGGAAAAGATTCCAGATCCTGAGTCAGTTGAGGACTTAGATGACACCATAGACAGAAAACCCAACTCTATGTTCCTAGAAGGAGTGACAAAAGAGGAAATAATCAATATTGTGAAAAAAGGTAAATCCTAGACCTTAACTAACTGCAACAAATTTGGTATGAAAACAATAAAAAAGGTTATTTAAGAGATTTCAGAACCTTAAACTAACCTATCATTTCAAACATTCCCAGATCAAATAAAAATAAAAGTGGTACTGATTTGTTGAAGTTAAAGTAGCAATGATAGTTGCACACACACTAGGTGTGGCAAAATGACTCTGTGCATTTGACCCATCACCCTTGTTCACCCTCTGAGAGCATCGGGCAGCAGCAGTGGCCACGCCCGGGAATCTTTTTTTTTTATTAGGTTGGAGACAAACAACAGTTTACAAACTGCACGCCTGATTCTCTACTTCTACCATTTGATACAATTATTGAAAAAGTGTTGAACAGATTAGACAAATTCCTCAATAAACAGTCCGAGACAACAATGAGGATACAGAAGCAACATCTCAACATCAATGGCGTTCATGGAAATAAGAGAAGAGATCACAAATGTAATAGATGTTAAAAATGTGTTTATGGATTTAACAAAAACATTTGATCATATCTTAATAAACTAAAGAGAAAGGTATGGCATCAGAGGGTGGGTATTAAACTGGGTTAGAAGCTACTTAACCAACAGGAAGTAATACATGAAGATAGGAGAACACACTTCTACTACACTAAATATATCCTGTGGTGTACCTCAGGGATCAATACTGGGACCAACATTGTTCAATCGTTATATAAACAACATTTGTAAAGTTACAAAGGACTTAAAGTTAGTTTTATTTGCAGATGATAAAAGTGTGTTTTGTTCAGGAGAGAACACACAGAAGATAACACAAATAATAACTCATTAAAAAGATGCTTTGACAAAAAGTGACTCTTTGAATATCAGTAAAAGTAAAATAAAGATATTTGGTAAGAGTAGAAGAGAAAGTCAAACACAAATAGACGGAGTAGACATTGAAAGGGTAAAATAAAAAAAGTTTTGGGTGTAATAATAGATGATAAAATGAACTGGAAAACTCATGTAAATAATATACAACATAATTTATACAACATAAAGTAGCAAGAAACACGTCAATAATAATCAAATACAATATGTTCTGGAGCAAAAATGACTTTATATAATTTACTGCTCACTAGTGTTACATATCTGATTATTGTGTAGAAATATGATGACATCATGACTAAAGTAGACTTATTCACTAAGTGTGTTACAAGAAAGATGAGTTATAATAAAACATCAAGTTGGATATAGAGAACATTTATTTATTCAATAACAAATATTAAAATTCTAGCAAACATGTAAAATGATGCAAACTATAACCTGCTAGCCAAGAATGTAGAACAATTGTTCTCAACTAAAGAGGAGAAATATCATGTTAATGTCATGTAAAAGATGTGTATGCACGTACAAGACTTAAAAGCTTTAGTACATCAGTATGTGGATTGAAATGATGGAATGGATGAAGTAAAGAAATGAAAGAAAGCAGCAATATGATTGACTTTAAGAGACTGTTCAAACTACAAGTCTTCACTAAGTACACACAACTAGAATTAGGATCAACATCTTCAACCTTTTTTTTTAAATATAGATTATTTATGTATTTAATATTTGTTTACTTACTATGGTATATCATGTATTTATTATTTATGTATTTAATATTTGTTTACTTACTATGGTATATTATTTATTTATTATTTATGTATGTGTTTACTTACTATGGTATAATATTTATGTATCTAATATTTGTTTACTTACTATGGTATATTATTTATTTATAATTTATGTATTTAATGTTTTACTTACTATGGTATATTATTTATATATTTAATATTTGTTTACTTACTATGGTATAGTATACATTATTGATGTATTTAATGTGTTTACTTACTATGGTATATTATTTATTATTTATGTATTTAATATGTTTTTACTTACTATGGTATATTATTTATTATTTATGTATTTAATATGTGTTTACTTACTATGGTATATTATCTATTATTTATGTATTTAATATGTGTTTACTTACTATGGTATATTATTTATTATTGATGTATTTAATGTTTACTTACTATGGCATATTATTTATTGATTATGTATTTAATATGTGTTTACTTACTATGGTTTATTATTTATTGATTATGTATTTAATGTGTTTACTTACTATGGCATATTAATGAATGATTGACTGTTGTGTTACAGAGAAGAAAGAAAAGCGATGACATCAGGCCCGAGCACACCTCAGTGCACATTCATGTGTGTGCTGCGCTGAGGCCACCTCTGGGAGCACGCCGGGCGCGCGTCAGTCGGGCCGCAGCAAGCAGCTGCAATCAATCGCCAGCAATCAGCGCACCTGTGGCTGATCAGGGGACCTGCCTTCATAAGCCTGCACGACCTGCTATCCCGTGCCAGAACATAGCTACGTGTCCTATACAGGAAGTCAAACCAGTCTAGTTCTATGCATACTCTTTGTCAGTGCTTCTCCCCCTCCATTTTGATTTGTCTCGCCTTTTTTTGTTGATCCAGCAGCCTCCCTCTGTTCCCACGTTACGAGCTGTGTGTCTCGTCTCTCCACATTCCCTATGCTTCCCTGACTGTCTCTTGGATCACGACCTCCCGCCTGGACACAGACCTTCCACGCCCCGACTTCCTGCCTGCTCAGGGACCTCCCAGCTCTGCCTTTTCCCTCTTGATCTTCCGCCTCTCACGCAACACTTCTGGTAACACTCAACAGCTAATCATCACACATAGTCTCACACACAATGTCTTCTATTACTTCTCCAAGGTGCAACACGTTCTTCTATTATTTTTCCAAGATGCAAGAGTTTATTCTATTATTTCTCCAAGGGGTAACCGTTTCTTCTATTATTTCTCCAAGGTGCAACACTTTCTTCTATTATATCTCCAAAGTGCAACAATGTTTTCTATTATATCTCCAAAGTTCAACAGCTATTTTATTATTCCTCCAAGGTGCAACAGTTTCTTCTATTATATCTCCAAGGTGCAACAGTTTCTTCTATTATATCTCCAAGGTGCAACACTCTCTTCTATTATATCTCCAAGTTGCAACAGTTTCTTGTATTATATCTCCAAGGTGCAACAGTTTCTTCTATTATATCTCTAAGGTGCAACAGTTTATTTTATTATATCTCCAAGATGCAATCGTTTCTTCTATTATTTCTCCAAGTTGCAACACTTTCTTCTATCATATCTCCAAGGTGCAACAGTTTATTCTATTATATCTCCAAGGTGCAACAGATTTTCTATTATTTCTCCAAGGTGCAACATTTTCTGCAAATATGTATCCAAGGTGCAACAGTTTATTCTATTATGTATCCAAGGTGAAACATTTTATTTTATTATTTATCCAAGGTGCAACATTTTTGTATATTATTTCTCCAAGGTGCAATAGTTTATTCTATTATTTCTCCAAAGTGCAACACTTTCTTCTATTATATCTCCAAGGTGCAACAGTTTTTTTCTATTATTTCTCTAAGGTACAACAGTGTCTTCTATTATTCCTCCAAGGTGCAACACTTAGTTATATAAGTTTTCCAAGTGCAACAGTTTATTCAATTATATCTCAAAGGTCTAACAGTTTCTTCTATTTTTTTTCTCCAAGGTGCAACACTTTCTTCTATTATATCTCCAATGTGCAACATTTTATTCTATTATTTATCCAAGCTGAAACATTTTCTTCTATTATTTCTCCAAGGTGCAACAGTTTTTTTAATTATATCTCCAAGGTGCAAGGGTTTATTCTATTATGTCTCTAATATGCAACAGTTTCTTCTCTTATATCTCCAAGGAGCAACTGTTTCTTCTAATGTATCTCCAAGATGTAAAACTATCTTCTTTTATTCCTCCAAGGTGCAACAGTTTCTTCTATTATATCTCCAAAATTCAAAATTATCTTCAATTACACTTGTATTTCTCCAAGATTCAACTATTTCATCTACTTTTTCTCTTATGTGCATCAGTTTCTTCTGCTATATCTCCAAAGCGCAATACTTTTTTTATATTATTTCTCCAAGGTGCAACACATTCTTCATTTTTTTCTTCAAGGTGCAACAGTGTTTTCTATTATTCCTACAAGGTGCAACGGTTTTTCCTATTATATCTCCAAGGTGCGAGAGTTTATTCTACTATATGTCCAAGGTGCAATAAATTATTGTATTATATCTCCAAGGTGCAACACTTTTTTCTGTTTTTTATCCAAGGTGCAACAGTTTCTTCTATTATTTCTCCAAGTTGCAACAGTTTCTCCTATTATGTCTCCAATGTGCAACAAATTATTCTATTTTATCTCCAAGGTGCAACACTTTCTTCTATTATTCATCCAAGGTGCAACAGTTTATTCTATGGTTTCTCCAAGATGCAAAAACGTCTTCAATTATATCTCCAAGGTGCATCACTTTATTCTATTATATCTCCTAGGCGCAACAGTTTTTTCTATTATTTCTCCAAGGTGCAAAAGTGTCTTCAATTATATCTCCAAAGTGCAAACGTTTTTTCTATTACATCTCCAAGGTGCAACAGTTTCTTCTATAATTTCTCCAAGGTGCAACAGTTTCTTCTATTATTTCTCCAAGGTGCAACCGTTTATTCTATTATTTCTTCAAGGTGCAACAGTTTCTTCTATTACTTCTCCAAGGTGCAACAGTTTCTTCTATTATTTCTCCAAGGTGCAACACTTTCTTCTATTACTTCTCCAAGGTGCAACAGTTTCTTCTATTATTTCTCCAAGGTGCAACAGTTTCTTCTATTACTTCTCCAAGGTGCAACCGTTTCTTCTATTACTTCTCCAAGGTGCAACCGTTTCTTCTATTATTTCTCCAAGGTGCAACAGTTTATTCTATTATTTCTTCAAGGTGCAACAGTTTCTTCTACTACTTCTCCAAGGTGCAACAGTTTCTTCTATTATTCATCCAAGGTGCAACAGTTTCTTCTATTACCTCTCCAAGGTGCAACAGTGTATTATATTACTTCTCCCAGGTGCAACAGTGTATTATATTATTTCTCCAAGGTGCAACACTTTCTTATATTATTCATCCAAGGTGCAACAGTTTCTTCTATTATTTCTCCAAGTTGCAACAATGTATTCTATTATTTCTCCAAGGTACAAAAGTTTATTCTATTATGTCTCCAATGTGCAACAAATTATTCTATTATATCTCCAAGGTACAACACTTTCTTCTATTATTTATCCAAGGTGGAACAATTTATTCTATTACTTCTCCAAGGTGCAAAAGTTTCTTTAAAATATCTGCAAGGTGCAACATTTTCTTCTATTATATCTCCCAGGTGCAACAGTTTATTCTATTATTTATCCAAGGTGCAACAGTTTATTCAATTATTTCCCCTAAGGTGCAACAGTTTCTTCTATTATATCTCCAAGGTGCAACAGTTTTCTTCTATTATTCATACAAAGTGCAACAGTTTTCTTCTATTATTCATACAAAGTGCAACAGTTTATTCTATTATATCTCCAAGGTGCAACAGTTTATTCTATTATATCTTCAAGGTGAAACAGTTTATTCTATTATTCATCCAAGGTGCAACAGTTTATTCTATTATTTATCCAAGGTGCAACAGTTTATTCCATTATTTCCCTAAGGTGCAACAGTTTATTCTATTACATCTCCAAGGTGCAACAGTTTTTTCTAATATTTCTCCAAGGTGCAACAGTTTATTCCATGATATCTCCAAGGTGCAACAGTTTATTCCATGATATCTCCAAGGTGCAACAGTTTCTTCTATTATTTCTCCAAGGTGCAACAGTTTCTTCTGTATAGCTCGGTTGGTAGAGCGGCCGTGCCAGCAACATGAGGGTTGCAGGTTCGATCCCCGCTTCCGCCATCCTAGTCACTACCGTTGTGTCCTTGGGCAAGACACTTTACCCACCTGCTCCCAGTGCCACCCACACTGGTTTAAATGTAACTTAGATATTGGTTTTCGCTATGTAAAGCGCTTTGAGTCACTAGAGAAAAGCGCTATATAAATATAATTCACTTCACTTCACTTCTATTATTTCTCCAAGGTGCAACAGTTACTTCTATTACTTCTCCAAGGTGCAACAGTTTCTTCTATTATTTCTCAAAGGTGCGGCAGTTTATTATATTATATCTCCAAGGTGCAACAGTTTATTCTATTATTTCTCCAAGGTGCAACAGTTTCTTCTATTACTTCTCCAAGGTGCAACAGTTTATTATATTATTTTTCCAAGGTGCAACAGTTTCTTCTATAATTTATCCAAGGTGCAACAGTTTCTTCTATTACTTCTCCAAGGTGCAACAGTTTCTTCTATTATTTCTCCAAGGTACAACAGTTTCTTCTATTATTTCTACAAAGTGCAACAGTTTCTTCTATTATATCTCCAAGGTGCAACAGTTTCTTCTATCATTTCTCCAAAGTGCAACAGTTTCTTCTATTATTTCTCCAAAGTGCAACAGTTTCTTCTATTATATCTCCAAGGTGCAACAGTTTCTTCTATTATTTCTCCAAGGTGCAACATTTTAATCCATTATTTCTCCAAGGTGCAACAGTTTCTTCTATTATTTCTCCAAGGTGCAACATTTTAATCCATTATTTCTCCAAGGTGCAACAGTTTCTTCTATTACTTCTCCGAGGTGCAACAGTTTATTCTATTACTTCTCCAAGGCGCAACAGTTTATTATATTATTTTTCCAAGGTGCAAAAGTTTCTTCTATTATATCTCCAAGGTGCAACAGTTTATTTTTATTTTTTTTCCAAGGTGCAACACTTTCTTCTATAATTTCTCCAAGGTGCAACAGTTTCTTCTATTATTTCTCCAAGGTGCAACAGTTTCTTCTATTATATCTCCAAGGTGCAACAGTTTATTCTATTATATCTCCAAGGTGCAACAGTTTAATCCATTATTTCTCCAAGTTGCAACAGTTTAATCCATTTTTTCTCCAAGGTGCAACAGTTTCTTCTATTACTTCTCCGAGGTGCAACAGTTTATTCTAATACATCTCCAAGGTGCAACAGTTTCTTTTATTATTTCTCCTAGGCGCAACAGTTTATTATATTATATCTCCAAGGTGCAACAGTTTATTATATATTTTTCTTCCAAGGTGCAACACTTTCTTATCTAATTCATCCAAGGTGCAACAGTTTATTCTATTATTTCTCCAAGGTGCAACAGTTTCTTCTATTATATCTCCAAGGTGCAACAGTTTCTTCTGTTATTTCTCCAAGGTGCAACAGTTTCTTCTATTATTTATCCAAGGTGCAACAGTTTATTCCGTTATTTCCTTAAGGTGGAACAGTTTCTTCTATTATATCTCCAAGGTGCAACAGTTTCTTCAATAATTTTTCCAAGGTGCAACAGTTTCTTATATTATTTCTCCACGGTGCAACAGTTTCTTCTATTACTTCTCCAAGGTGCAAAGTTTAAACCATTATTTCTCCAAGGTGCAACAGTTTCTTCTATTACTTCTCCGAGGTGCAACAGTTTCTTCTATTATATCTCCAAGGTGCAACAGTTTCTTCTATTACTTCTCCGAGGTGCAACAGTTTTCTTCTATTATTTCTCCAACTTGCAACAGTTTACTCCATTATTTCTCCAAGGTGCAACAGTTTCTTCTATTATTTCTCCAAGTTGCAACACTTTCTTCTATTATTTCTCCAAGGTACACAAATTTATTCTATTATGTCTCCAATGTGCAACAAATTATTCTATTATTTCTCCAAGTTGCAACACTTTCTTCTATTACTTCTCCAAGGTACACAAGTTTATTCTATTATGTCTCCAATGTGCAACAAATTATTCTATTATATCTCCAAGGTGCAACACTTTCTTCTATTACTTCTCCAAGGTGGAACAATTTCTTTAATTATATCTCCAAGGTGAAACATTTTCTTCTATTATATCTCCCAGGTGCAACAGTTTATTCTATTATTTATCCAAGGTGCAACCGTTTATTCAATTATTTCCCCTAAGTTGCAACAGTTTCTTCTATTATATCTCCAAGGTGCAACAGTTTTCTTCTATTATATCTCCAAGGTGCAACAGTTTTCTTCTATTATTCATACAAGGTGCAACAGTTTATTCTATTATATCTCCAAGGTGCAACAGTTTATTCTATTATATCTTCAAGGTGAAACAGTTTATTCTATTATTCATCCAAGGTGCAACAGTTTATTCTATTATTTATCCAAAGTGCAACAGTTTATTTCATTATTTCCCTAAGGTGCAACAGTTTATTCTATTACATCTCCAAGGTGCAACAGTTTTTTCTAATATTTCTCCAAGGTGCAACAGTTTATTCCATTATATCTCCAAGGTGCAACAGTTTATTCCATTATATCTCCAAGGTGCAACAGTTTCTTCTATTATTTCTCCAAGGTGCAACAGTTACTTCTATTACTTCTCCAAGGTGCAACAGTGTATTATATTATTTCTCCATTGTGCAACAGTTTCATTTTTTATTTCTCCAAGGTGCAAAAGTTTATTCTATTATTTCGCCAAGGTACAACAGTTTCTTCTATTATTTCTCCAAGGCGCAACAGTTTATTATATTATATCTCCAAGGTGCAACAGTTTATTTTAATTTTTTTTCCAAGGTGCAACACTTTCTTCTATAATTCATCCAAGGTGCAACAGTTTCTTCTATTATTTCTCCAAGGTGCAACAGTTTCTTCTATTATATCTCCAAGGTGCAACATTCTTCTATTATTTCTCCAAGGTGCAACAGTTTCTTCTATTATTTCTCCAAGGTGCAACAGTTTAATCCGTTATTTCCCTAAGGTGGAACAGTTTGTTCTATTACATCTCCAAGGTGCAACAGTTTTTTCTATAATTTTTCCAAGGTGCAACAGTTTCTTCTATTATTTCTCCAAGGTGCAACAGTTTCTTCTATTATTTCTCCAAGGTGCAACAGTTTAATCCATTATTTCTCCATGGTGCAACAGTTTCTTCTATTACTTCTCCGAGGTGCAACAGTGTATTCTATTATATCTCCAAGGTGCAACAGTTTCTTCGATTACTTCTCCGAGGTGCAACAGTTTCTTCTATTATTTCTCCAACTTGCAACAGTTTAATTCATTATTTCTCCGAGGTGCAACAGTTTATTCTATTACTTCTCCGAGGTGCAACAGTTTATTCTATTATATCTCCAAGGTGCAACAGTTTATTCTATTACTTCTCCAAGGTGCAACAGTTTGTTATATTTTTTTTCCAAGGTGCAACAGTTTCTTCTATTATATCTCCAAGGTGCAACAGTTTATTATATATATTTTTCCAAGGTGCAACACTTTCTTCTATAATTTATCCAAGGTGCAAAAGTTTCTTGTATTATTTCTCCAAGGTGCAACAGTTTATTCTATTATTTCTCCAAGGTGCAACAGTTTCTTCCATTATATCTCCAAGCCTCAATAGTTTCTTCTATTATTTCTCCAAGCCTCAACAGTTTCTTCTATTATTTCTCCAAGGTGCAACAGTTTTCTCCGTTATTTCCCTAAGGTGGAGCAGTTTCTTCTATTATATCTCCAAGGTGCAACAGTTTCTTCTATAATTTTTCCAAGGTGCAACAGTTTCTTCTATTATTTCTCCAAGGTGCAACAGTTTCATATATTATTCCTCCAAGGTGCAACAGTTTCTTCTATTACTTGTCCAAGGCGCAACAGTTTATTTTATTATTTCTCCAAGGTGCAACAGTTTCTTCTATTATATCTCCAAGGTGCAACATTCTTCTATTATTTCTCCAAGGTGCAACAGTTTCTTCTATTATTTCTCCAAGGTGCAACAGTTTAATCCGTTATTTCCCTAAGGTGGAACAGTTTGTACTATTACATCTCCAAGGTGCAACAGTTTTTTCTATAATTTTTCCAAGGTGCAACAGTTTCTTCTATTATTTCTCCAAGGTGCAACAGTTTAATCCATTATTTCTCCATGGTGCAACAGTTTCTTCTATTACTTCTCCGAGGTGCAACAGTGTATTCTATTATATCTCCAAGGTGCAACAGTTTCTTCGATTACTTTTCCGAGGTGCAACAGTTTCTTCTATTATTTCTCCAAGGTGCAACCGTTTATTCTATTATTTCTTCAAGGTGCAACAGTTTCTTCTATTACTTCTCCAAGGTGCAACAGTTTCTTCTATTATTTCTCCAAGGTGCAACACTTTCTTCTATTACTTCTCCAAGGTGCAACAGTTTCTTCTATTATTTCTCCAAGGTGCAACAGTTTCTTCTATTACTTCTCCAAGGTGCAACCGTTTCTTCTATTATTTCTCCAAGGTGCAACAGTTTATTCTATTATTTCTTCAAGGTGCAACAGTTTCTTCTACTACTTCTCCAAGGTGCAACAGTTTCTTCTATTATTCATCCAAGGTGCAACAGTTTCTTCTATTACCTCTCCAAGGTGCAACAGTGTATTATATTACTTCTCCCAGGTGCAACAGTGTATTATATTATTTCTCCAAGGTGCAACACTTTCTTATATTATTCATCCAAGGTGCAACAGTTTCTTCTATTATTTCTCCAAGTTGCAACAATGTATTCTATTATTTCTCCAAGGTACAAAAGTTTATTCTATTATGTCTCCAATGTGCAACAAATTATTCTATTATATCTCCAAGGTACAACACTTTCTTCTATTATTTATCCAAGGTGGAACAATTTATTCTATTACTTCTCCAAGGTGCAAAAGTTTCTTTAAAATATCTGCAAGGTGCAACATTTTCTTCTATTATATCTCCCAGGTGCAACAGTTTATTTTATTATTTATCCAAGGTGCAACAGTTTATTCAATTATTTCCCCTAAGGTGCAACAGTTTCTTCTATTATATCTCCAAGGTGCAACAGTTTATTCTATTATATCTTCAAGGTGAAACAGTTTATTCTATTATTCATCCAAGGTGCAACAGTTTATTCCATTATTTCCCTAAGGTGCAACAGTTTATTCTATTACATCTCCAA
The DNA here is from genome assembly GCF_033978785.1 of Entelurus aequoreus. Taxonomy (NCBI): domain Eukaryota; kingdom Metazoa; phylum Chordata; class Actinopteri; order Syngnathiformes; family Syngnathidae; genus Entelurus; species Entelurus aequoreus. The sequence goes on along the minus strand of NC_084756.1, from coordinate 7,154,987 downwards.
GGTGCAACAGTTTTTTCTAATATTTCTCCAAGGTGCAACAGTTTATTCCATGATATCTCCAAGGTGCAACAGTTTATTCCATGATATCTCCAAGGTGCAACAGTTTCTTCTATTATTTCTCCAAGGTGCAACAGTTTCTTCTGTATAGCTCGGTTGGTAGAGCGGCCGTGCCAGCAACATGAGGGTTGCAGGTTCGATCCCCGCTTCCGCCATCCTAGTCACTACCGTTGTGTCCTTGGGCAAGACACTTTACCCACCTGCTCCCAGTGCCACCCACACTGGTTTAAATGTAACTTAGATATTGGTTTTCGCTATGTAAAGCGCTTTGAGTCACTAGAGAAAAGCGCTATATAAATATAATTCACTTCACTTCACTTCTATTATTTCTCCAAGGTGCAACAGTTACTTCTATTACTTCTCCAAGGTGCAACAGTTTCTTCTATTATTTCTCAAAGGTGCGGCAGTTTATTATATTATATCTCCAAGGTGCAACAGTTTATTCTATTATTTCTCCAAGGTGCAACAGTTTCTTCTATTACTTCTCCAAGGTGCAACAGTTTATTATATTATTTTTCCAAGGTGCAACAGTTTCTTCTATAATTTATCCAAGGTGCAACAGTTTCTTCTATTATTTCTCCAAGGTACAACAGTTTCTTCTATTATTTCTACAAAGTGCAACAGTTTCTTCTATTATATCTCCAAGGTGCAACAGTTTCTTCTATCATTTCTCCAAAGTGCAACAGTTTCTTCTATTATTTCTCCAAAGTGCAACAGTTTCTTCTATTATATCTCCAAGGTGCAACAGTTTCTTCTATTATTTCTCCAAGGTGCAACATTTTAATCCATTATTTCTCCAAGGTGCAACAGTTTCTTCTATTATTTCTCCAAGGTGCAACAGTGTATTATATTATTTCTCCATTGTGCAACAGTTTCATTTTTTATTTCTCCAAGGTGCAAAAGTTTATTCTATTATTTCGCCAAGGTACAACAGTTTCTTCTATTATTTCTCCAAGGCGCAACAGTTTATTATATTATATCTCCAAGGTGCAACAGTTTATTTTAATTTTTTTTCCAAGGTGCAACACTTTCTTCTATAATTCATCCAAGGTGCAACAGTTTCTTCTATTATTTCTCCAAGGTGCAACAGTTTCTTCTATTATATCTCCAAGGTGCAACATTCTTCTATTATTTCTCCAAGGTGCAACAGTTTCTTCTATTATTTCTCCAAGGTGCAACAGTTTAATCCGTTATTTCCCTAAGGTGGAACAGTTTGTTCTATTACATCTCCAAGGTGCAACAGTTTTTTCTATAATTTTTCCAAGGTGCAACAGTTTCTTCTATTATTTCTCCAAGGTGCAACAGTTTCTTCTATTATTTCTCCAAGGTGCAACAGTTTAATCCATTATTTCTCCATGGTGCAACAGTTTCTTCTATTACTTCTCCGAGGTGCAACAGTGTATTCTATTATATCTCCAAGGTGCAACAGTTTCTTCGATTACTTCTCCGAGGTGCAACAGTTTCTTCTATTATTTCTCCAACTTGCAACAGTTTAATTCATTATTTCTCCGAGGTGCAACAGTTTATTCTATTACTTCTCCGAGGTGCAACAGTTTATTCTATTATATCTCCAAGGTGCAACAGTTTATTCTATTACTTCTCCAAGGTGCAACAGTTTGTTATATTTTTTTTCCAAGGTGCAACAGTTTCTTCTATTATATCTCCAAGGTGCAACAGTTTATTATATATATTTTTCCAAGGTGCAACACTTTCTTCTATAATTTATCCAAGGTGCAAAAGTTTCTTGTATTATTTCTCCAAGGTGCAACAGTTTATTCTATTATTTCTCCAAGGTGCAACAGTTTCTTCCATTATATCTCCAAGCCTCAATAGTTTCTTCTATTATTTCTCCAAGCCTCAACAGTTTCTTCTATTATTTCTCCAAGGTGCAACAGTTTTCTCCGTTATTTCCCTAAGGTGGAGCAGTTTCTTCTATTATATCTCCAAGGTGCAACAGTTTCTTCTATAATTTTTCCAAGGTGCAACAGTTTCTTCTATTATTTCTCCAAGGTGCAACAGTTTCATATATTATTCCTCCAAGGTGCAACAGTTTCTTCTATTACTTGTCCAAGGCGCAACAGTTTATTTTATTATTTCTCCAAGGTGCAACAGTTTCTTCTATTATATCTCCAAGGTGCAACATTCTTCTATTATTTCTCCAAGGTGCAACAGTTTCTTCTATTATTTCTCCAAGGTGCAACAGTTTAATCCGTTATTTCCCTAAGGTGGAACAGTTTGTTCTATTACATCTCCAAGGTGCAACAGTTTTTTCTATAATTTTTCCAAGGTGCAACAGTTTCTTCTATTATTTCTCCAAGGTGCAACAGTTTCTTCTATTATTTCTCCAAGGTGCAACAGTTTAATCCATTATTTCTCCATGGTGCAACAGTTTCTTCTATTACTTCTCCGAGGTGCAACAGTGTATTCTATTATATCTCCAAGGTGCAACAGTTTCTTCGATTACTTCTCCGAGGTGCAACAGTTTCTTCTATTATTTCTCCAACTTGCAACAGTTTAATTCATTATTTCTCCGAGGTGCAACAGTTTATTCTATTACTTCTCCGAGGTGCAACAGTTTATTCTATTATATCTCCAAGGTGCAACGGTTTTTTCTATTACTTCTCCAAGGTGCAACAGTTTGTTGTATTTTTTTTCCAAGGTGCAACAGTTTCTTCTATTATATCTCCAAGGTGCAACAGTTTATTATATATATTTTTCCAAGGTGCAACACTTTCTTCTATAATTTATCCAAGGTGCAAAAGTTTCTTGTATTATTTCTCCAAGGTGCAACAGTTTATTCTATTATTTCTCCAAGGTGCAACAGTTTCTTCTATTATATCTCCAAGCCTCAATAGTTTCTTCTATTATTTCTCCAAGCCTCAACAGTTTCTTCTATTATTTCTCCAAGGTGCAACAGTTTTCTCCGTTATTTCCCTAAGGTGGAGCAGTTTCTTCTATTATATCTCCAAGGTGCAACAGTTTCTTCTATAATTTTTCCAAGGTGCAACAGTTTCTTCTATTATTTCTCCAAGGTGCAACAGTTTCATATATTATTCCTCCAAGGTGCAACAGTTTCTTCTATTACTTGTCCAAGGCGCAACAGTTTATTTTATTATTTTTCCAAGGTGCAACAGTTTCTTCTATTATACCTCCAAGGTGCAACAGTTTAATCCATTATTTCCCTAAGGTGCAACAGTTTCTTCTATTACTTTACTGAGGTGCAACAGTTTATTATATTATTTTTACAAGGTGCAACAGTTTCTTCTATTATATCTCCAAGGTGGAACAGTTTCTTCTATTATATCTCCAAGGTACAACAGTTTCTTCTATTATTTCTCCAAGGTGCAACAGTTTATTCTATTATATCTCCAAGGTGCAACAGTTTCTTCCATTATTTCTCCAAGGTGCAACAGTTTATTCCATTATTTCCCTAAGGTGCAACAATTTATTCTATTATTTCTCCAAGGTGCAACATTTTCTTCTATTTCTTCTCCAAGGCACAACAGTTTATTATATTATTTTTTCAAGGTGCAACAGTTTCTTCTATAATTTATCCATGGTGCAACAGTTTCTTCTATTATTTCTCCAAGGTGCAACAGTTTCTTCTATCATTTCTCCAAGGTGCAACAGTTTCTTCTATTATTTTTTCAAGGTGCAACAGTTTCTTCTATTATATCTCCAAGGTGCAACAGTTTCTTCTATTATTTCTCCAAGGTGCAACAGTTTCTTCTATTACTTCACCGAGGTGCAACAGTTTATTCTATTATATCTCCAAGGTGCAACAGTTTCTTCTAATATTTCTCCAAGGTGCAACAGTTTCTTCTATTATTTCTCCAAGGTGCAACAGTTTCTTCTATTACTTCACCGAGGTGCAACAGTTTATTCTATTATATCTCCAAGGTGCAACAGTTTCTTCTAATATTTCTCCAAGGTGCAACAGTTTCTTCTATTACTTCTCCAAGGTGCAACAGTTTCTTCTATTATTTTTCCAAGGTGCAACAGTTTCTTCTATTATTTTTCCAAGGTGCAACAGTTTCTTCTATTATATCTCCAAGGTGCAACAGTTTCTTCTATTATATCTCCAAGGTGCAACAGTTTATCCTATTATTTCTCGAAGGTGCAACAGTTTCTTCTATTATATCTCCAAGGTGCAACAGTTTCTTCTATTATTTCACCAAGGTGCAACAGTTTCTTCTATTATTTCTCCAAGGTGCAACAGTTTAATCCGTTATTTCCCTAAGGTGGAACAGTTTGTTCTATTACATCTCCAAGGTGCAACAGTTTTTTCTATAATTTTTCCAAGGTGCAACAGTTTCTTCTATTATTTCTCCAAGGTGCAACAGTTTCTTCTATTATTTCTCCAAGGTGCAACAGTTTAATCCATTATTTCTCCATGGTGCAACAGTTTCTTCTATTACTTCTCCGAGGTGCAACAGTGTATTCTATTATATCTCCAAGGTGCAACAGTTTCTTCGATTACTTCTCCGAGGTGCAACAGTTTCTTCTATTATTTCTCCAACTTGCAACAGTTTAATTCATTATTTCTCCGAGGTGCAACAGTTTATTCTATTACTTCTCCGAGGTGCAACAGTTTATTCTATTATATCTCCAAGGTGCAACAGTTTATTCTATTACTTCTCCAAGGTGCAACAGTTTGTTATATTTTTTTTCCAAGGTGCAACAGTTTCTTCTATTATATCTCCAAGGTGCAACAGTTTATTATATATATTTTTCCAAGGTGCAACACTTTCTTCTATAATTTATCCAAGGTGCAAAAGTTTCTTGTATTATTTCTCCAAGGTGCAACAGTTTATTCTATTATTTCTCCAAGGTGCAACAGTTTCTTCCATTATATCTCCAAGCCTCAATAGTTTCTTCTATTATTTCTCCAAGCCTCAACAGTTTCTTCTATTATTTCTCCAAGGTGCAACAGTTTTCTCCGTTATTTCCCTAAGGTGGAGCAGTTTCTTCTATTATATCTCCAAGGTGCAACAGTTTCTTCTATAATTTTTCCAAGGTGCAACAGTTTCTTCTATTATTTCTCCAAGGTGCAACAGTTTCATATATTATTCCTCCAAGGTGCAACAGTTTCTTCTATTACTTGTCCAAGGCGCAACAGTTTATTTTATTATTTCTCCAAGGTGCAACAGTTTCTTCTATTATATCTCCAAGGTGCAACATTCTTCTATTATTTCTCCAAGGTGCAACAGTTTCTTCTATTATTTCTCCAAGGTGCAACAGTTTAATCCGTTATTTCCCTAAGGTGGAACAGTTTGTTCTATTACATCTCCAAGGTGCAACAGTTTTTTCTATAATTTTTCCAAGGTGCAACAGTTTCTTCTATTATTTCTCCAAGGTGCAACAGTTTCTTCTATTATTTCTCCAAGGTGCAACAGTTTAATCCATTATTTCTCCATGGTGCAACAGTTTCTTCTATTACTTCTCCGAGGTGCAACAGTGTATTCTATTATATCTCCAAGGTGCAACAGTTTCTTCGATTACTTCTCCGAGGTGCAACAGTTTCTTCTATTATTTCTCCAACTTGCAACAGTTTAATTCATTATTTCTCCGAGGTGCAACAGTTTATTCTATTACTTCTCCGAGGTGCAACAGTTTATTCTATTATATCTCCAAGGTGCAACGGTTTATTCTATTACTTCTCCAAGGTGCAACAGTTTGTTGTATTTTTTTTCCAAGGTGCAACAGTTTCTTCTATTATATCTCCAAGGTGCAACAGTTTATTATATATATTTTTCCAAGGTGCAACACTTTCTTCTATAATTTATCCAAGGTGCAAAAGTTTCTTGTATTATTTCTCCAAGGTGCAACAGTTTATTCTATTATTTCTCCAAGGTGCAACAGTTTCTTCTATTATATCTCCAAGCCTCAATAGTTTCTTCTATTATTTCTCCAAGCCTCAACAGTTTCTTCTATTATTTCTCCAAGGTGCAACAGTTTTCTCCGTTATTTCCCTAAGGTGGAGCAGTTTCTTCTATTATATCTCCAAGGTGCAACAGTTTCTTCTATAATTTTTCCAAGGTGCAACAGTTTCTTCTATTATTTCTCCAAGGTGCAACAGTTTCATATATTATTCCTCCAAGGTGCAACAGTTTCTTCTATTACTTGTCCAAGGCGCAACAGTTTATTTTATTATTTTTCCAAGGTGCAACAGTTTCTTCTATTATACCTCCAAGGTGCAACAGTTTAATCCATTATTTCCCTAAGGTGCAACAGTTTCTTCTATTACTTTACTGAGGTGCAACAGTTTATTATATTATTTTTACAAGGTGCAACAGTTTCTTCTATTATATCTCCAAGGTGGAACAGTTTCTTCTATTATATCTCCAAGGTACAACAGTTTCTTCTATTATTTCTCCAAGGTGCAACAGTTTATTCTATTATATCTCCAAGGTGCAACAGTTTCTTCCATTTTCTCCAAGGTGCAACAGTTTATTCCATTATTTCCCTAAGGTGCAACAATTTATTCTATTATTTCTCCAAGGTGCAACATTTTCTTCTATTTCTTCTCCAAGGCACAACAGTTTATTATATTATTTTTTCAAGGTGCAACAGTTTCTTCTATAATTTATCCATGGTGCAACAGTTTCTTCTATTATTTCTCCAAGGTGCAACAGTTTCTTCTATCATTTCTCCAAGGTGCAACAGTTTCTTCTATTATTTTTTCAAGGTGCAACAGTTTCTTCTATTATATCTCCAAGGTGCAACAGTTTCTTCTATTATTTCTCCAAGGTGCAACAGTTTCTTCTATTACTTCACCGAGGTGCAACAGTTTATTCTATTATATCTCCAAGGTGCAACAGTTTCTTCTAATATTTCTCCAAGGTGCAACAGTTTCTTCTATTATTTCTCCAAGGTGCAACAGTTTCTTCTATTACTTCACCGAGGTGCAACAGTTTATTCTATTATATCTCCAAGGTGCAACAGTTTCTTCTAATATTTCTCCAAGGTGCAACAGTTTCTTCTATTACTTCTCCAAGGTGCAACAGTTTCTTCTATTATTTTTCCAAGGTGCAACAGTTTCTTCTATTATTTTTCCAAGGTGCAACAGTTTCTTCTATTATATCTCCAAGGTGCAACAGTTTCTTCTATTATATCTCCAAGGTGCAACAGTTTATCCTATTATTTCTCGAAGGTGCAACAGTTTCTTCTATTATATCTCCAAGGTGCAACAGTTTCTTCTATTATTTCACCAAGGTGCAACAGTTTCTTCTATTATTTCTCCAAGGTGCAACAGTTTCTTCTATTATATCTCCAAGGTGCAACATTCTTCTATTATTTCTCCAAGGTGCAACAGTTTCTTCTATTATTTCTCCAAGGTGCAACAGTTTAATCCGTTATTTCCCTAAGGTGGAACAGTTTGTTCTATTACATCTCCAAGGTGCAACAGTTTTTTCTATAATTTTTCCAAGGTGCAACAGTTTCTTCTATTATTTCTCCAAGGTGCAACAGTTTCTTCTATTATTTCTCCAAGGTGCAACAGTTTAATCCATTATTTCTCCATGGTGCAACAGTTTCTTCTATTACTTCTCCGAGGTGCAACAGTGTATTCTATTATATCTCCAAGGTGCAACAGTTTCTTCGATTACTTCTCCGAGGTGCAACAGTTTCTTCTATTATTTCTCCAACTTGCAACAGTTTAATTCATTATTTCTCCGAGGTGCAACAGTTTATTCTATTACTTCTCCTAGGTGCAACAGTTTATTCTATTATATCTCCAAGGTGCAACAGTTTATTCTATTACTTCTCCAAGGTGCAGCAGTTTGTTATATTTTTTTTCCAAGGTGCAACAGTTTCTTCTATTATATCTCCAAGGTGCAACAGTTTATTATATATATTTTTCCAAGGTGCAACACTTTCTTCTATAATTTATCCAAGGTGCAAAAGTTTCTTGTATTATTTCTCCAAGGTGCAACAGTTTATTCTATTATTTCTCCAAGGTGCAACAGTTTCTTCCATAATATCTCCAAGCCTCAATAGTTTCTTCTATTATTTCTCCAAGCCTCAACAGTTTCTTCTATTATTTCTCCAAGGTGCAACAGTTTTCTCCGTTATTTCCCTAAGGTGGAGCAGTTTCTTCTATTATATCTCCAAGGTGCAACAGTTTCTTCTATAATTTTTCCAAGGTGCAACAGTTTCTTCTATTATTTCTCCAAGGTGCAACAGTTTCATATATTATTCCTCCAAGGTGCAACAGTTTCTTCTATTACTCGTCCAAGGCGCAACAGTTTATTTTCTTATTTCTCCAAGGTGCAACAGTTTCTTCTATTATATATCCAAGGTGCAACATTCTTCTATTATTTCTCCAAGGTGCAACAGTTTCTTCTATTATTTCTCCAAGGTGCAACAGTTTAATCCGTTATTTCCCTAAGGTGGAACAGTTTGTTCTATTACATCTCCAAGGTGCAACAGTTTTTTCTATAATTTTTCCAAGGTGCAACAGTTTCTTCTATTATTTCTCCAAGGTGCAACAGTTTCTTCTATTATTTCTCCAAGGTGCAACAGTTTTTTCTATAATTTTTCCAAGGTGCAACAGTTTCTTCTATTATTTCTCCATGGTGCAACAGTTTCTTCTATTACTTCTCCGAGGTGCAACAGTGTATTCTATTATATCTCCAAGGTGCAACAGTTTCTTCGATTACTTCTCCGAGGTGCAACAGTTTCTTCTATTATTTCTCCAACTTGCAACAGTTTAATTCATTATTTCTCCGAGGTGCAACAGTTTATTCTATCACTTCTCCGAGGTGCAACAGTTTATTCTATTATATCTCCAAGGTGCAACAGTTTATTCTATTACTTCTCCAAGGTGCAACAGTTTGTTATATTTTTTTTCCAAGGTGCAACAGTTTCTTCTATTATATCTCCAAGGTGCAACAGTTTATTATATATATTTTTCCAAGGTGCAACACTTTCTTCTATAATTTATCCAAGGTGCAAAAGTTTCTTGTATTATTTCTCCAAGGTGCAACAGTTTATTCTATTATTTCTCCAAGGTGCAACAGTTTCTTCCATTATATCTCCAAGCCTCAATAGTTTCTTCTATTATTTCTCCAAGCCTCAACAGTTTCTTCTATTATTTCTCCAAGGTGCAACAGTTTTCTCCGTTATTTCCCTAAGGTGGAGCAGTTTCTTCTATTATATCTCCAAGGTGCAACAGTTTCTTCTATAATTTTTCCAAGGTGCAACAGTTTCTTCTATTATTTCTCCAAGGTGCAACAGTTTCATATATTATTCCTCCAAGGTGCAACAGTTTCTTCTATTACTTGTCCAAGGCGCAACAGTTTATTTTATTAGTTTTCCAAGGTGCAAAAGTTTCTTCTATTATACCTCCAAGGTGCAACAGTTTAATCCATTATTTCCCTAAGGTGCAACAGTTTCTTCTATTACTTTACTGAGGTGCAACAGTTTATTATATTATTTTTACAAGGTGCAACAGTTTCTTCTATTATATCTCCAAGGTGGAACAGTTTCTTCTATTATATCTCCAAGGTACAACAGTTTCTTCTATTATTTCTCCAAGGTGCAACAGTTTATTCTATTATATCTCCAAGGTGCAACAGTTTCTTCCATTATTTCTCCAAGGTGCAACAGTTTATTCCATTATTTCCCTAAGGTGCAACAATTTATTCTATTATTTCTCCAAGGTGCAACATTTTCTTCTATTTCTTCTCCAAGGCACAACAGTTTATTATATTATTTGTTCAAGGTGCAACAGTTTCTTCTATAATTTATCCATGGTGCAACAGTTTCTTCTATTATATCTCCAAGGTGCAACAGTTTCTTCTATCATTTCTCCAAGGTGCAACAGTTTCTTCTATTATTTTTTCAAGGTGCAACAGTTTCTTCTATTATATCTCCAAGGTGCAACAGTTTCTTCTATTATTTCTCCAAGGTGCAACAGTTTCTTCTATTACTTCACCGAGGTGCAACAGTTTATTCTATTATATCTCCAAGGTGCAACAGTTTCTTCTAATATTTCTCCAAGGTGCAACAGTTTCTTCTATTATTTCTCCAAGGTGCAACAGTTTCTTCTATTACTTCACCGAGGTGCAACAGTTTATTCTATTATATCTCCAAGGTGCAACAGTTTCTTCTAATATTTCTCCAAGGTGCAACAGTTTCTTCTATTACTTCTCCAAGGTGCAAGAGTTTCTTCTATTATTTTTCCAAGGTGCAACAGTTTCTTCTATTATTTTTCCAAGGTGCAACAGTTTCTTCTATTATATCTCCAAGGTGCAACAGTTTCTTCTATTATATCTCCAAGGTGCAACAGTTTATCCTATTATTTCTCGAAGGTGCAACAGTTTCTTCTATTATATCTCCAAGGTGCAACAGTTTCTTCTATTATTTCACCAAGGTGCAACAGTTTCTTCTATTATTTCTCCAAGGTGCAACAGTTTCTTCTATTATATCTCCAAGGTGCAACATTCTTCTATTATTTCTCCAAGGTGCAACAGTTTCTTCTATTATTTCTCCAAGGTGCAACAGTTTAATCCGTTATTTCCCTAAGGTGGAACAGTTTGTTCTATTACATCTCCAAGGTGCAACAGTTTTTTCTATAATTTTTCCAAGGTGCAACAGTTTCTTCTATTATTTCTCCAAGGTGCAACAGTTTCTTCTATTATTTCTCCAAGGTGCAACAGTTTAATCCATTATTTCTCCATGGTGCAACAGTTTCTTCTATTACTTCTCCGAGGTGCAACAGTGTATTCTATTATATCTCCAAGGTGCAACAGTTTCTTCGATTACTTCTCCGAGGTGCAACAGTTTCTTCTATTATTTCTCCAACTTGCAACAGTTTAATTCATTATTTCTCCGAGGTGCAACAGTTTATTCTATTACTTCTCCAAGGTGCAACAGTTTGTTATATTTTTTTTCCAAGGTGCAACACTTTCTTCTATTATATCTCCAAGGTGCAACAGTTTATTATATATATTTTTCCAAGGTGCAACACTTTCTTCTATAATTTATCCAAGGTGCAAAAGTTTCTTGTATTATTTCTCCAAGGTGCAACAGTTTATTCTATTATTTCTCCAAGGTGCAACAGTTTCTTCTATTATATCTCCAAGCCTCAATAGTTTCTTCTATTATTTCTCCAAGCCTCAACAGTTTCTTCTATTATTTCTCCAAGGTGCAACAGTTTTCTCCGTTATTTCCCTAAGGTGGAGCAGTTTCTTCTATTATATCTCCAAGGTGCAACAGTTTCTTCTATAATTTTTCCAAGGTGCAACAGTTTCTTCTATTATTTCTCCAAGGTGCAACAGTTTCATATATTATTCCTCCAAGGTGCAACAGTTTCTTCTATTACTTGTCCAAGGCGCAACAGTTTATTTTATTATTGTTCCAAGGTGCAAAAGTTTCTTCTATTATACCTCCAAGGTGCAACAGTTTAATCCATTATTTCCCTAAGGTGCAACAGTTTCTTCTATTACTTTACTGAGGTGCAACAGTTTATTATATTATTTTTACAAGGTGCAACAGTTTCTTCTATTATATCTCCAAGGTGGAACAGTTTCTTCTATTATATCTCCAAGGTACAACAGTTTCTTCTATTATTCCTCCAAGGTGCAACAGTTTATTCTATTATATCTCCAAGGTGCAACATCCATCCATCCATCCATCTTCAACCGCTTATCCGGAATCGGGTCGCGGGGACAGCAGCTCCAGCAGAGACCCCCAGACTTCCCTCTCCAGAGCAACATTTGCGACTTCCTCCTGGGGAATCCCGAAGCGTTCCCAGGCCAGAGAGGAGATGTAATCCCCCCATCTGGTGCAACAGTTTCTTCCATTATTTCTCCAAGGTGCAACAGTTTATTCCATTATTTCCCTAAGGTGCAACAATTTCTTCTATTATTTCTCCAAGGTGCAACATTTTCTTCTATTTCTTCTCCAAGGCACAACAGTTTATTATATTATTTTTTCAAGGTGCAACAGTTTCTTCTATAATTTATCCAAGGTGCAACAGTTTCTTCTATTATTTCTCCAAGGTGCAACAGTTTCTTCTATCATTTCTCCAAGGTGCAACAGTTTCTTCTATTATTTTTTCAAGGTGCAACAGTTTCTTCTATTATATCTCCAAGGTGCAACAGTTTCTTCTATTATTTCTCCAAGGTGCAACAGTTTCTTCTATTACTTCTCCAAGGTGCAACAGTTTATTATATTATTTTTCCAAGGTGCAACAGTTTCTTCTATAATTTATCCAAGGTGCAACAGTTTCTTCTATTATTTCTCCAAGGTACAACAGTTTCTTCTATTATTTCTACAAAGTGCAACAGTTTCTTCTATTATATCTCCAAGGTGCAACAGTTTCTTCTATCATTTCTCCAAAGTGCAACAGTTTCTTCTATTATTTCTCCAAAGTGCAACAGTTTCTTCTATTATATCTCCAAGGTGCAACAGTTTCTTTTATTATTTCTCCAAGGTGCAACATTTTAATCCATTATTTCTCCAAGGTGCAACAGTTTCTTCTATTATTTCTCCAAGGTGCAACATTTTAATCCATTATTTCTCCAAGGTGCAACAGTTTCTTCTATTACTTCTCCGAGGTGCAACAGTTTATTCTATTACTTCTCCAAGGCGCAACAGTTTATTATATTATTTTTCCAAGGTGCAAAAGTTTCTTCTATTATATCTCCAAGGTGCAACAGTTTATTTTTATTTTTTTTCCAAGGTGCAACACTTTCTTCTATCATTTCTCCAAGGTGCAACAGTTTCTTCTATTATTTCTCCAAGGTGCAACAGTTTCTTCTATTATATCTCCAAGGTGCAACAGTTTCTTCTATTATATCTCCAAGGTGCAACAGTTTAATCCATTATTTCTCCAAGTTGCAACAGTTTAATCCATTTTTTCTCCAAGGTGCAACAGTTTCTTCTATTACTTCTCCGAGGTGCAACAGTTTATTCTAATACATCTCCAAGGTGCAACAGTTTCTTCTATTATTTCTCCTAGGCGCAACAGTTTATTATATTATATCTCCAAGGTGCAACAGTTTATTATATATTTTTCTTCCAAGGTGCAACACTTTCTTCTCTAATTCATCCAAGGTGCAACAGTTTCTTCTGTTATTTCTCCAAGGTGCAACAGTTTCTTCTATTATTTATCCAAGGTGCAACAGTTTATTCCGTTATTTCCTTAAGGTGGAACAGTTTCTTCTATTATATCTCCAAGGTGCAACAGTTTCTTCAATAATTTTTCCAAGGTGCAACAGTTTCTTATAATATTTATCCACGGTGCAACAGTTTCTTCTATTATTTCTCCAAGGTGCAAAGTTTAAACCATTATTTCTCCAAGGTGCAACAGTTTCTTCTATTACTTCTCCGAGGTGCAACAGTTTCTTCTATTATATCTCCAAGGTGCAACAGTTTCTTCTATTACTTCTCCGAGGTGCAACAGTTTCTTCTATTATTTCTCCAACTTGCAACAGTTTAATCCATTATTTCTCCAACTTGCAACAGTTTACTCCATTATTTCTCCAAGGTGCAACAGTTTCTTCTATTATTTCTCCAAGTTGCAACACTTTCTTCTATTATTTCTCCAAGGTACACAAGTTTATTCTATTATGTCTCCAATGTGCAACAAATTATTCTATTATATCTCCAAGGTGCAACAGTTTCTTCTATTATTTCTCCAAGTTGCAACACTTTCTTCTATTATTTCTCCAAGATACACAAGTTTATTCTATTATGTCTCCAATGTGCAACAAATTATTCTATTATATCTCCAAGGTGCAACACTTTCTTCTATTACTTCTCCAAGGTGGAACAATTTCTTTAATTATATCTCCAAGGTGAAACATTTTCTTCTATTATATCTCCCAGGTGCAACAGTTTATTCTATTATTTATCCAAGGTGCAACCGTTTATTCAATTATTTCCCCTAAGTTGCAACAGTTTCTTCTATTATATCTCCAAGGTGCAACAGTTTTCTTCTATTATTCATACAAGGTGCAACAGTTTATTCTATTATATCTCCAAGGTGCAACAGTTTATTCTATTATATCTTCAAGGTGAAACAGTTTATTCTATTATTCATCCAAGGTGCAACAGTTTATTCTATTATTTATCCAAAGTGCAACAGTTTATTTCATTATTTCCCTAAGGTGCAACAGTTTATTCTATTACATCTCCAAGGTGCAACAGTTTTTTCTAATATTTCTCCAAGGTGCAACAGTTTATTCCATTATATCTCCAAGGTGCAACAGTTTATTCCATTATATCTCCAAGGTGCAACAGTTTCTTCTATTATTTCTCCAAGGTGCAACAGTTACTTCTATTACTTCTCCAAGGTGCAACAGTGTATTATATTATTTCTCCATTGTGCAACAGTTTCATTTTTTATTTCTCCAAGGTGCAAAAGTTTATTCTATTATTTCGCCAAGGTACAACCGTTTCTTCTATTATTTCTCCAAGGCGCAACAGTTTATTATATTATATCTCCAAGGTGCAACAGTTTATTTTAATTTTTTTTCCAAGGTGCAACACTTTCTTCTATAATTCATCCAAGGTGCAACAGTTTCTTCTATTATTTCTCCAAGGTGCAACAGTTTCTTCTATTATATCTCCAAGGTGCAACATTCTTCTATTATTTCTCCAAGGTGCAACAGTTTCTTCTATTATTTCTCCAAGGTGCAACAGTTTAATCCGTTATTTCCCTAAGGTGGAACAGTTTGTTCTATTACATCTCCAAGGTGCAACAGTTTTTTCTATAATTTTTCCAAGGTGCAACAGTTTCTTCTATTATTTCTCCAAGGTGCAACAGTTTCTTCTATTATTTCTCCAAGGTGCAACAGTTTAATCCATTATTTCTCCATGGTGCAACAGTTTCTTCTATTACTTCTCCGAGGTGCAACAGTGTATTCTATTATATCTCCAAGGTGCAACAGTTTCTTCGATTACTTCTCCGAGGTGCAACAGTTTCTTCTATTATTTCTCCAACTTGCAACAGTTTAATTCATTATTTCTCCGAGGTGCAACAGTTTATTCTATTACTTCTCCGAGGTGCAACAGTTTATTCTATTATATCTCCAAGGTGCAACAGTTTATTCTATTACTTCTCCAAGGTGCAACAGTTTGTTATATTTTTTTTCCAAGGTGCAACAGTTTCTTCTATTATATCTCCAAGGTGCAACAGTTTATTATATATATTTTTCCAAGGTGCAACACTTTCTTCTATAATTTATCCAAGGTGCAAAAGTTTCTTGTATTATTTCTCCAAGGTGCAACAGTTTATTCTATTATTTCTCCAAGGTGCAACAGTTTCTTCCATTATATCTCCAAGCCTCAATAGTTTCTTCTATTATTTCTCCAAGCCTCAACAGTTTCTTCTATTATTTCTCCAAGGTGCAACAGTTTTCTCCGTTATTTCCCTAAGGTGGAGCAGTTTCTTCTATTATATCTCCAAGGTGCAACAGTTTCTTCTATAATTTTTCCAAGGTGCAACAGTTTCTTCTATTATTTCTCCAAGGTGCAACAGTTTCATATATTATTCCTCCAAGGTGCAACAGTTTCTTCTATTACTTGTCCAAGGCGCAACAGTTTATTTTATTATTTCTCCAAGGTGCAACAGTTTCTTCTATTATATCTCCAAGGTGCAACATTCTTCTATTATTTCTCCAAGGTGCAACAGTTTCTTCTATTATTTCTCCAAGGTGCAACAGTTTAATCCGTTATTTCCCTAAGGTGGAACAGTTTGTTCTATTACATCTCCAAGGTGCAACAGTTTTTTCTATAATTTTTCCAAGGTGCAACAGTTTCTTCTATTATTTCTCCAAGGTGCAACAGTTTCTTCTATTATTTCTCCAAGGTGCAACAGTTTAATCCATTATTTCTCCATGGTGCAACAGTTTCTTCTATTACTTCTCCGAGGTGCAACAGTGTATTCTATTATATCTCCAAGGTGCAACAGTTTCTTCGATTACTTCTCCGAGGTGCAACAGTTTCTTCTATTATTTCTCCAACTTGCAACAGTTTAATTCATTATTTCTCCGAGGTGCAACAGTTTATTCTATCACTTCTCCGAGGTGCAACAGTTTGTTCTATTATATCTCCAAGGTGCAACAGTTTATTCTATTACTTCTCCAAGGTGCAACAGTTTGTTATATTTTTTTTCCAAGGTGCAACAGTTTCTTCTATTATATCTCCAAGGTGCAACAGTTTATTATATATATTTTTCCAAGGTGCAACACTTTCTTCTATAATTTATCCAAGGTGCAAAAGTTTCTTGTATTATTTCTCCAAGGTGCAACAGTTTATTCTATTATTTCTCCAAGGTGCAACAGTTTCTTCCATTATATCTCCAAGCCTCAATAGTTTCTTCTATTATTTCTCCAAGCCTCAACAGTTTCTTCTATTATTTCTCCAAGGTGCAACAGTTTTCTCCGTTATTTCCCTAAGGTGGAGCAGTTTCTTCTATTATATCTCCAAGGTGCAACAGTTTCTTCTATAATTTTTCCAAGGTGCAACAGTTTCTTCTATTATTTCTCCAAGGTGCAACAGTTTCATATATTATTCCTCCAAGGTGCAACAGTTTCTTCTATTACTTGTCCAAGGCGCAACAGTTTATTTTATTATTTTTCCAAGGTGCAAAAGTTTCTTCTATTATACCTCCAAGGTGCAACAGTTTAATCCATTATTTCCCTAAGGTGCAACAGTTTCTTCTATTACTTTACTGAGGTGCAACAGTTTATTATATTATTTTTACAAGGTGCAACAGTTTCTTCTATTATATCTCCAAGGTGGAACAGTTTCTTCTATTATATCTCCAAGGTACAACAGTTTCTTCTATTATTTCTCCAAGGTGCAACAGTTTATTCTATTATATCTCCAAGGTGCAACCGTTTCTTCCATTATTTCTCCAAGGTGCAACAGTTTATTCCATTATTTCCCTAAGGTGCAACAATTTATTCTATTATTTCTCCAAGGTGCAACATTTTCTTCTATTTCTTCTCCAAGGCACAACAGTTTATTATATTATTTTTTCAAGGTGCAACAGTTTCTTCTATAATTTATCCATGGTGCAACAGTTTCTTCTATTATTTCTCCAAGGTGCAACAGTTTCTTCTATCATTTCTCCAAGGTGCAACAGTTTCTTCTATTATTTTTTCAAGGTGCAACAGTTTCTTCTATTATATCTCCAAGGTGCAACAGTTTCTTCTATTATTTCTCCAAGGTGCAACAGTTTCTTCTATTACTTCACCGAGGTGCAACAGTTTATTCTATTATATCTCCAAGGTGCAACAGTTTCTTCTAATATTTCTCCAAGGTGCAACAGTTTCTTCTATTATTTCTCCAAGGTGCAACAGTTTCTTCTATTACTTCACCGAGGTGCAACAGTTTATTCTATTATATCTCCAAGGTGCAACAGTTTCTTCTAATATTTCTCCAAGGTGCAACAGTTTCTTCTATTACTTCTCCAAGGTGCAACAGTTTCTTCTCTTATTTTTCCAAGGTGCAACAGTTTCTTCTATTATTTTTCCAAGGTGCAACAGTTTCTTCTATTATATCTCCAAGGTGCAACAGTTTCTTCTATTATATCTCCAAGGTGCAACAGTTTATCCTATTATTTCTCGAAGGTGCAACAGTTTCTTCTATTATATCTCCAAGGTGCAACAGTTTCTTCTATTATTTCACCAAGGTGCAACAGTTTCTTCTATTATTTCTCCAAGGTGCAACAGTTTCTTCTATTATATCTCCAAGGTGCAACATTCTTCTATTATTTCTCCAAGGTGCAACAGTTTCTTCTATTATTTCTCCAAGGTGCAACAGTTTAATCCGTTATTTCCCTAAGGTGGAACAGTTTGTTCAATTACATCTCCAAGGTGCAACAGTTTTTTCTATAATTTTTCCAAGGTGCAACAGTTTCTTCTATTATTTCTCCAAGGTGCAACAGTTTCTTCTATTATTTCTCCAAGGTGCAACAGTTTAATCCATTATTTCTCCATGGTGCAACAGTTTCTTCTATTCCTTCTCCGAGGTGCAACAGTGTATTCTATTATATCTCCAAGTTGCAACAGTTTCTTCGATTACTTCTCCGAGGTGCAACAGTTTCTTCTATTATTTCTCCAACTTGCAACAGTTTAATTCATTATTTCTCCGAGGTGCAACAGTTTATTCTATTACTTCTCCGAGGTGCAACAGTTTATTCTATTATATCTCCAAGGTGCAACAGTTTATTCTATTACTTCTCCAAGGTGCAACAGTTTGTTATATTTTTTTTCCAAGGTGCAACACTTTCTTCTATTATATCTCCAAGGTGCAACAGTTTATTATATATATTTTTCCAAGGTGCAACACTTTCTTCTATAATTTATCCAAGGTGCAAAAGTTTCTTGTATTATTTCTCCAAGGTGCAACAGTTTATTCTATTATTTCTCCAAGGTGCAACAGTTTCTTCTATTATATCTCCAAGCCTCAATAGTTTCTTCTATTATTTCTCCAAGCCTCAACAGTTTCTTCTATTATTTCTCCAAGGTGCAACAGTTTTCTCCGTTATTTCCCTAAGGTGGAGCAATTTCTTCTATTATATCTCCAAGGTGCAACAGTTTCTTCTATAATTTTTCCAAGGTGCAACAGTTTCTTCTATTATTTCTCCAAGGTGCAACAGTTTGTTATATTTTTTTTCCAAGGTGCAACACTTTCTTCTATTATATCTCCAAGGTGCAACAGTTTATTATATATATTTTTCCAAGGTGCAACACTTTCTTCTATAATTTATCCAAGGTGCAAAAGTTTCTTGTATTATTTCTCCAAGGTGCAACAGTTTATTCTATTATTTCTCCAAGGTGCAACAGTTTCTTCTATTATATCTCCAAGCCTCAATAGTTTCTTCTATTATTTCTCCAAGCCTCAACAGTTTCTTCTATTATTTCTCCAAGGTGCAACAGTTTTCTCCGTTATTTCCCTAAGGTGGAGCAGTTTCTTCTATTATATCTCCAAGGTGCAACAGTTTCTTCTATAATTTTTCCAAGGTGCAACAGTTTCTTCTATTATTTCTCCAAGGTGCAACAGTTTCATATATTATTCCTCCAAGGTGCAACAGTTTCTTCTATTACTTGTCCAAGGCGCAACAGTTTATTTTATTATTGTTCCAAGGTGCAAAAGTTTCTTCTATTATACCTCCAAGGTGCAACAGTTTAATCCATTATTTCCCTAAGGTGCAACAGTTTCTTCTATTACTTTACTGAGGTGCAACAGTTTATTATATTATTTTTACAAGGTGCAACAGTTTCTTCTATTATATCTCCAAGGTGGAACAGTTTCTTCTATTATATCTCCAAGGTACAACAGTTTCTTCTATTATTCCTCCAAGGTGCAACAGTTTATTCTATTATATCTCCAAGGTGCAACATCCATCCATCCATCCATCTTCAACCGCTTATCCGGAATCGGGTCGCGGGGACAGCAGCTCCAGCAGAGACCCCCAGACTTCCCTCTCCAGAGCAACATTTGCGACTTCCTCCTGGGGAATCCCGAAGCGTTCCCAGGCCAGAGAGGAGATGTAATCCCCCCATCTGGTGCAACAGTTTCTTCCATTATTTCTCCAAGGTGCAACAGTTTATTCCATTATTTCCCTAAGGTGCAACAATTTCTTCTATTATTTCTCCAAGGTGCAACATTTTCTTCTATTTCTTCTCCAAGGCACAACAGTTTATTATATTATTTTTTCAAGGTGCAACAGTTTCTTCTATAATTTATCCATGGTGCAACAGTTTCTTCTATTATTTCTCCAAGGTGCAACAGTTTCTTCTATCATTTCTCCAAGGTGCAACAGTTTCTTCTATTATTTTTTCAAGGTGCAACAGTTTCTTCTATTATATCTCCAAGGTGCAACAGTTTCTTCTATTATTTCTCCAAGGTGCAACAGTTTCTTCTATTACTTCACCGAGGTGCAACAGTTTATTCTATTATATCTCCAAGGTGCAACAGTTTCTTCTAATATTTCTCCAAGGTGCAACAGTTTCTTCTATTATTTCTCCAAGGTGCAACAGTTTCTTCTATTACTTCACCGAGGTGCAACAGTTTATTCTATTATATCTCCAAGGTGCAACAGTTTCTTCTAATATTTCTCCAAGGTGCAACAGTTTCTTCTATTACTTCTCCAAGGTGCAACAGTTTCTTCTATTATTTTTCCAAGGTGCAACAGTTTCTTCTATTATTTTTCCAAGGTGCAACAGTTTCTTCTATTATATCTCCAAGGTGCAACAGTTTCTTCTATTATATCTCCAAGGTGCAACAGTTTATCCTATTATTTCTCGAAGGTGCAACAGTTTCTTCTATTATATCTCCAAGGTGCAACAGTTTCTTCTATTATTTCACCAAGGTGTAACAGTTTCTTCTATTTTTTCTCCAAGGTGCAACATTTTATTCCGTTATTTCCCTAAGTTGGAACAGTTTCTTCTATTTTATCTCCAAGGTGCAACAGTTTCTTCTATAATTTTTCGAAGGTGCAACAGTTTCTTCTATTATATCTCCAAGGTGCAACAGTTTCTTCTATTATTTCTCCAAGGTGCAACAGTTTCTTCTATTATTTCTCCAAGGTGCAACAGTTTCTTCTATTACTTCACCGAGGTGCAACAGTTTATTCTATTATATCTCCAAGGTGCAGCAGTTTCTTCTAATATTTCTCCAAGGTGCAACAGTTTCTTCTATTACTTCTCCAAGGTGCAACAGTTTCTTCTATTATTTTTCCAAGGTGCAACAGTTTTTTCTATTATATCTCCAAGGTGCAACAGTTTCTTCTATTATATCTCCAAGGTGCAACAGTTTATCCTATTATTTCTCCAAGGTGCAACAGTTTATTCTATTATTTCTCGAAGGTGCAACAGTTTCTTCTAATATATCTCCAAGGTGCAACAGTTTCTTCTATTATTTCACCAAGGTGCAAAAGTTTCTTCTATTTTTTCTCCAAGGTGCAACAGTTTATTCCGTTATTTCCCTAAGTTGGAACAGTTTCTTCTATTTTATCTCCAAGGTGCAACAGTTTCTTCTATAATTTTTCCAAGGTGCAACAGTTTATTCTATTATTTCTCCAATGTGCAACAGTTTAATCCATTATTAGTCCAAGGTGCAACAGTTTCTTCTATTACTTCTCAACCTGGTAACCAGCTACTTCAGGGACTTCTAGATGTGTTTCAGCCTCCAGGATTTTACAACAGGATGGCAGCGTCTGGAAGCAGGCATCGCCATGGGGTGTTCCATCTCCCCAGTCCTCTTTGTCGCAGCTTTTGAAATCATCCTCCGCGGAGACTGTAGGAGGAATGAGGCTGCAGACAGGGCAGAGGCTTCCACCACTCCGAAGCTACATGGACGATGTCACTGTGGTCCTGCAAACAGCCCCATGCACGAGAAGGTGCCTGAAGAGGCTCGATGAGCTAGTGACATGGACACGGATGAAGATAAAACCCTCCAAGTCACGAAGCCTCTCCTTGCGCAAAGGCACCAGGAACGACAAAACCATCTTTGTTGCGGGAGGTGAGCAAATCCTGCTACTGGTCAACCAGTCCATCCAAAGCCTGGGGAGGCAGTACAATGCGGACCTGTCAGACAAGCACGCAGGCAAGGCAGCACGGAAACAACTCTCAGAAGGCCTAGCGAGTATCAACAAGAGCCAGCTCCCCGGAAAGTACAAGTTGTGGTGCTACAACTTCACACTGTACCAAAGGGTTATGTGGCCACTGAAGATGTGCGAGATTCCATCCTCAACAGCCAATGGGTTGGACAGACTAGCCAACTCCTACATCCGAAAGTGGCTGGGACTACCGCGTTGCTTCTCCGACACTGGCTTATTTGCAACCCCGCGTTCCGGGGTTAAAGAGAGCGAAACTCCAATGAGCGGTGGTCCCCGGCTGATGACCCTGCAGCTGACCCAAGGCGCTGTAGGAGGCGCGTCAGGCATACTTGCCCAGCAGAAACAATACCATATCTGTACAATCAATCTCCAAGGCGCAACAGTTTCTTCTATTATTTCTCCAAGGTGCAAGAGTTTCTTCTGTTATATCTCCAAGGTGCAACAGTTTCTTCTATTATTTCTCCAAGGTGCAACAGTTTCTTCTATTATTTCTCCAAGGTGCAACAGTTTAATCCGTTATTTCCCTAAGGTGGAACAGTTTGTTCTATTATATCTCCAAGGTGCAACAGTTTTATCTATAATTTTTCCAAGGTGCAACAGTTTCTTCTATTATATCTCCAAGGTGCAACAGTTTAATCCATTATTTCTCCAAGGTGCAACAGTTTCTTCTATTACTTCTCCGAGGTGCAACAGTGTATTCTATTATATCTCCAAGGTGCAACAGTTTCTTCGATTACTTCTCCGAGGTGCAACAGTTTCTTCTATTATTTCTCCAACTTGCAACAGTTTAATTCATTATATCTCCAAGGTGCAACAGTTTCTTCTATTATTTCTCCAAGGTGCAACAGTTTATTCTATTATATCTCCAAGGTGCAACAGTTTCTTCTATTATTTCTCCAAGGTGCAACAGTTTATTCCATTATTTCCCTAAGGTGCAACAGTTTCTTCTATTATTTCTCCAAGGTGCAACATTTTCTTCTATTTCTTCTCCAAGGCACAACAGTTTATTATATTATTTTTTCAAGGTGCAACAGTTTGTTCTATTATTTCTCCAAGGTGCAACAGTTTCTTCTATTATTTCTCCAAGGTGCAACAGTTTCTTCTATCATGTCTCCAAGGTGCAACAGTTTCTTCTATTATTTTTTCAAGGTGCAACAGTTTCTTCTATTATATCTCCAAGGTGCAACAGTTTCTTCTATTATTTCTCCAAGGTGCAACAGTTTCTTCTATTACTTCACCGAGGTGCAACAGTTTATTCTATTATATCTCCAAGGTGCAACAGTTTCTTCTAATATTTCTCAAAGGTGCAACAGTTTCTTCTATTACTTCTCCAAGGTGCAACAGTTTCTTCTATTATTTCTCCACGGTGCAACGGTTTCTTCTATTACTTCACCGAGGTGCAACAGTTTATTCTATTATATCTCCAAGGTGCAACAGTTTCTTCTAATATTTCTCCAAGGTGCAACAGTTTCTTCTATTACTTCTCCAAGGTGCAACAGTTTCTTCTATTATTTTTCCAAGGTGCAACAGTTTCTTCTATTATTTTTCCAAGGTGCAACAGTTTCTTCTATTATATCTCCAAGGTGCAACAGTTTATCCTATTATTTCTCGAAGGTGCAACAGTTTCTTCTATTATATCTCCAAGGTGCAACAGTTTCTTCTATTTTTTCTCCAAGGTGCAACAGTTTATTCCGTTATTTCCCTAAGTTGGAACAGTTTCTTCTATTTTATCTCCAAGGTGCAACAGTTTCTTCTATAATTTCTCGAAGGTGCAACAGTTTCTTCTATTATATCTCCAAGGTGCAACAGTTTTTTCTATTATTTCTCCAAGGTGCAACAGTTTCTTCTATTACTTCACCAAGGTGCAACAGTTTATTCTATTATATCTCCAATGTGCAACAGTTTCTTCTAATATTTCTCCAAGGTGCAACAGTTTCTTCTATTATTTTTCCAAGGTGCAACAGTTTCTTCTATTACTTCTCCAAGGTGCAACAGTTTCTTCTATTATTTTTCCAAGGTGCAACAGTTTCTTCTATTACTTCTCCAAGGTGCAACAGTTTCTTCTATTATTTTTCCAAGGTGCAAAAGTTTCTTCTATTATATCTCCAAGGTGCAACAGTTTTTTCTATTATATCTCCAAGGTGCAACAGTTTTTTCTATTATTTCTCCAAGGTGCAACAGTTTATTCTATTATTTCTCGAAGGTGCAACAGTTTCTTCTATTATATCTCCAAGGTGCAACAGTTTCTTCTATTATTTCACCAAGGTGCAACAGTTTCTTCTATTTTTTCTCCAAGGTGCAACAGTTTATTCCGTTATTTCCCTAAGTTGGAACAGTTTCTTCTATTTTATCTCCAAGGTGCAACAGTTCCTTCTATTATTTCTCCAATGTGCAACAGTTTAATCCATTATTAGTCCAAGGTGCAACAGTTTCTTCTATTACTTCTCAACCTGGTATCCAGCTACTTCAGGGACTTCCAGATGTGTTTCAGCCTCCAGGATTTTACAACAGGATGGCAGCGTCTGGAAGCAGGCATCCCCATGGGGTGTTCCATCTCCCCAGTCCTCTTTGTCGCAGCTTTTGAAATCATCCTCCGCGGAGACTGTAGGAGGAATGAGGCTGCAGACAGGGCAGAGGCTTCCACCACTCCGAAGCTACATGGACGATGTCACTGTGGTCCTGCAAACAGCCCCATGCACGAGAAGGTGCCTGAAGAGGCTCGATGAGCTAGAGACATGGACACGGATGAAGATAAAACCCTCCAAGTCACGAAGCCTCTCCTTGCGCAAAGGCACCAGGAACGACAAAACCATCTTTGTTGCGGGAGGTGAGCAAATCCTGCTACTGGTCAACCAGTCCATCCAAAGCCTGGGGAGGCAGTACAATGCGGACCTGTCAGACAAGCACGCAGGCAAGGCAGCACGGAAACAACTCTCAGAAGGCCTAGCGAGTATCAACAAGAGCCAGCTCCCCGGAAAGTACAAGTTGTGGTGCTACAACTTCACACTGTACCAAAGGGTTATGTGGCCACTGAAGATGTGCGAGATTCCATCCTCAACAGCCAATGGGTTGGACAGACTAGCCAACTCCTACATCCGAAAGTGGCTGGGACTACCGCGTTGCTTCTCCGACACTGGCTTATTTGCAACCCCGCGTTCCGGGGTTAAAGAGAGCGAAACTCCAATGAGCGGTGGTCCCCGGCTGATGACCCTGCAGCTGACCCAAAGCGCTGTAGGAGGCGCGTCAGGCATACTTGCCCAGCAGAAACAATACCATATCTGTACAATCAATCTCCAAGGCGCAACAGTTTATTATATTATTTCTCCAAGGTGCAACAGTTTCTTCTCTTACTTCTCCAAGGCGCAACAGTTTATTATATTATTTTTCCAAGGTGCAACAGTTTCTTCTATAATTTCTCCAAGGTGCAACAGTTTCTTCTATTATTTCTCCAAGGTGCAACACTTTCTTCTATCACTTCTCCAAAGTGCAACACTTTCTTCTATTATTTCTCCAAGGTGCAACAGTTTCTTCTATAATTTCTCCAAGGTGCAACAGTTTCTTCTATTACTTCTCCAAGGCGCAACAGTTTATCACATTATTTTTCCAAGGTGCAACAGTTTCTTCTATTATATCTCCAAGGTGCAACAGTTTATTATATATTTTTTTTCCAAGGTGCAACACTTTCTTCTATAATTTATCCAAGGTGCAACAGTTTCTTCTATTATTTCTCCAAGGTGCAACAGTTTCTTCTATTATATCTCCAAGGTGCAACAGTTTATTCCATTATTTCCCTAAGGTGCAACAGTTTATTCCATTATTTCTCCAAGGTGTAACAGTTTTTTCTATTATTTCTCCATGGTGCAACAGTTTATTATATTATTTTTCCAAGGTGCAACAGTTTCTTATATTACTTTTCAAAGGCGCAACAGTTAATCATATTATTTTTCCAAGGTGCAACAGTTTATTATATTTTTTTTTTCCAAAGTGCAACACTTTCTTCTATTATTTCTCCAAGGTGCAACAGTTTCTTCTATTATTTCTCCAAGGTGCAACAGTTTCTTCTTTTACTTCTCCAAGGTGCAACAGTTTATTATATTATTTTTCCAAGGTGCAACAGTTTCTTCTATTATATCTCCAAGGTGCAACAGTTTATTAAATTATTTTTCCAAGGTGCAACACTTTCTTCTATAATTTCTCCAAGGTGCAACAGTTTATTCTATTATTTCTCCATGGTGCAACAGTTTCTTCTATTATATCTCCAAGGTGCAACAGTTTCTTCTATTATTTCTCCAAGGTGCAACAGTTTATTCTATTATTTCTCCAAGGTGCAACAGTTTATTCTATAATTTTTCCAAGGTGCAACAGTTTCTTCTATAATTTTTCCAAGGTGCAACAGTTTCTTCTATTATATCTCCAAGGTGCAACAGTTTCTTCTATTATTTCTCCAAGGTGCAACAGTTTCTTCTATTACTTCTCCAAGGTCCAACAGTTTCTTCTATAATTTTTCCAAGGTGCAACAGTTTCTTCTATTAATTCTCCAAGGTGCAACAGTTTCTTCTATTACTTCTCCAAGGTGCAACAGTTTCTTCTATTACTTCTCCAAGGTCCAACAGTTTCTTCTATAATTTCTCCAAGGTGCAACAGTTTATTCTATTATTTCTCAAAGGTGCAACAGTTTCTTCTATTACTTCTCCAAGGTGCAACAGTTTATTATATTATTTTTCCAAGGTGCAAAAGTGTGTTCTATTATATCTCCAAGGTGCAACATTTTATTATATTTTTTTTTTCCAAGGTGCAACAGTTTCTTTTATTATTTATCCAAGGTGCAACAGTTTAATCCATTATTTCCCTAAGGTACAACAGTTTTTTCTATTATTTCTCCAAGGTGCAACAATTTCTTCTATTACTTCTCCGAGGTGCAACGGTTTATTATATTATTTTTCCAAGGTGCAACAGTTTCTTCTATTATATCTCCAAGGTGCAACAGTTTATTCTATTATTTCTCCAAGGTGCAACAGTTTATTCCATTATCTCTCTAAGGTGGAACAGTTTATTCTATTATATCTCCAAGGTGCAACAGTTTCTTCTATAATTTTTCCGAGGTGCAACAGTTTATTCTATTATTTCTCCAAGGTGCAACAGTTTCTTCTATTATTTCTCCAAGGCGCAACAGTTTATTATATTATATCTCCAAGGTGCAACAGTTTATTTTTATTTTTTTCCAAGGTGCAACACTTTCTTCTATAATTCATCCAAGGTGCAACAGTTTCTTCTATTATTTCTCCAAGGTGAAACAGTTTCTTCTATTATATCTCCAAGGTGCAACAGTTTATTCTATTATTTCTCCAAGGTGCAACAGTTTCTTCTATTATTTCTCCCAGGTGCAACAGTTTAATCCGTTATTTCCCTAAGGTGGAACAGTTTGTTCTATTATATCTCCAAGGTGCAACAGTTTTTTCTATAATTTTTCCAAGGTGCAAAACTTTCTTCTATTATTTCTCCAAGGTGCAACAGTTTCTTCTATTATTTCTCCAAGGTGCAACAGTTTAATCCATTATTTCTCCAAGGTGCAACAGTTTCTTCTATTACTTCTCTGAGGTGCAACAGTGTATTCTATTATATCTCCAAGGTGCAACAGTTTCTTCGATTACTTTTCCGAGGTGCAACAGTTTCTTCTATTATTTCTCCAACTTGCAACAGTTTCTTCTATTACTTCTCCAAGGTGCAACAGTTTATTATATTATTTTTCCAAGGTGAAAAAGTGTCTTCTATTATATCTCCAAGGTGCAACATTTTATTATATATTTTTTTCCCAAGGTGCAACAGTTTCTTTTATTATTTCTCCAAGGTGCAACAGTTTAATCCATTATTTCCCTAAAGTACAACAGTTTCTTCTATTATTTCTCCAAGGTGCAACAATTTCTTCTATTACTTCTCCGAGGTGCAACAGTTTATTATATTATTTTTCCAAGGTGCAACAGTTTCTTCTATTATATCTCCAAGGTGCAACAGTTTATTCAATTATTTCTCCAAGGTGCAACAGTTTATTCCATTATCTCTCTAAGGTGGAACAGTTTATTCTATTATATCTCCAAGGTGCAACAGTTTCTTCTATAATTTTTCCAAGGTGCAACAGTTTTTTCTATTATTTCTCCAAGGTGCAACAGTTTCTTCTATTATATCTCCAAGGTGCAACAGTTTCTTCTGTTATTTCTCCAAGGTGCAACAGTTCCTTTTATTACTTCTCCTAGGCGCAACACTTTATTGTATTATTTTTCCAAGGTGCAAAAGTTTCTTCTATTATATCTCCAAGGTGCAACAGTTTATTACATATTTTTTTTCCAAGGTGCAACACTTTCTTCTATATTTTTTTTCCAAGGTGCAACACTTTCTTCTATAATTTCTCCAAGGTGCAACACTTTATTCTATTATTTCTCCATGGTGCAACAGTTTCTTCTATTATATCTCCAAGGTGCAACAGTTTCTTCTATTATTTCTCCAAGGTGCAACAGTTTCTTCTATTACTTCCCCGAGGTGCAACAGTTTATTCTATAATATCTCCAAGGTGCAACAGTTTCTTCTAATATTTCTCCAAGGTGCAACAGTTTCTTCTATTACTTCTCCAAGGTGCAACAGTTTCTTCTATTATTTTTCCAAGGTGCAACAGTTTCTTCTATTATTTCTCCAAGGTGCAACAGTTTCTTCTATTATATCTCCAAGGTGCAACAGTTTCTTCTATTATTTCTCCAAGGTGCAACAGTTTCTTCTATTACTTCACCGAGGTGCAACAGTTTATTCTATAATATCTCCAAGGTGCAACAGTTTCTTCTAATATTTCTCCAAGGTGCAACAGTTTCTTCTATTACTTCTCCAAGGTGCAACAGTTTCTTCTATTATTTTTCCAAGGTGCAACAGTTTCTTCTATTATTTCTCCAAGGTGCAACAGTTTCTTCTATTACTTCACCGAGGTGCAACAGTTTATTCTATTATTTTTCCAAGGTGCAACAGTTTCTTCTATAATTTTTCCAAGGTGCAACAGTTTCTTCTATTATTTCTCCAATGTGCAACAGTTTAATCCATTATTAGTCCAAGGTGCAACAGTTTCTTCTATTACTTCTCAACCTGGTAACCAGCTACTTCAGGGACTTCCAGATGTGTTTCAGCCTCCAGGATTTTACAACAGGATGGCAGCGTCTGGAAGCAGGCATCGCCATGGGGTGTTCCATCTCCCCAGTCCTCTTTGTTGCAGCTTTTGAAATCCTCCTCCGCGGAGACTATAGGAGGAATGAGGCTGCAGACAGGGCAGAGGCTTCCACCACTCCGAAGCTACATGGACGATGTCACTGTGGTCCTGCAAACAGCCCCATGCACGAGAAGGTGCCTGAAGAGGCTCGATGAGCTAGAGACATGGACACGGATGAAGATAAAACCCTCCAAGTCACGAAGCCTCTCCTTGCGCAAAGGCACCAGGAACGACAAAACCATCTTTGTTGCGGGAGGTGAGCAAATCCTGCTACTGGTCAACCAGTCCATCCAAAGCCTGGGGAGGCAGTACAATGCGGACCTGTCAGACAAGCACGCAGGCAAGGCAGCACGGAAACAACTCTCAGAAGGCCTAGCGAGTATCAACAAGAGCCAGCTCCCCGGAAAGTACAAGTTGTGGTGCTACAACTTCACACTGTACCAAAGGGTTATGTGGCCACTGAAGATGTGCGAGATTCCATCCTCAACAGCCAATGGGTTGGACAGACTAGCCAACTCCTACATCCGAAAGTGGCTGGGACTACCGCGTTGCTTCTCCGACACTGGCTTATTTGCAACCCCGCGTTCCGGGGTTAAAGAGAGCGAAACTCCAATGAGCGGTGGTCCCCGGCTGATGACCCTGCAGCTGACCCAAAGCGCTGTAGGAGGCGCGTCAGGCATACTTGCCCAGCAGAAACAATACCATATCTGTACAATCAATCTCCAAGGCGCAACAGTTTATTATATTATTTCTCCAAGGTGCAACAGTTTCTTCTCTTACTTCTCCAAGGCGCAACAGTTTATTATATTATTTTTCCAAGGTGCAACAGTTTCTTCTATAATTTCTCCAAGGTGCAACAGTTTCTTCTATTATTTCTCCAAGGTGCAACACTTTCTTCTATCACTTCTCCAAAGTGCAACACTTTCTTCTATTATTTCTCCAAGGTGCAACAGTTTCTTCTATAATTTCTCCAAGGTGCAACAGTTTCTTCTATTACTTCTCCAAGGCGCAACAGTTTATCACATTATTTTTCCAAGGTGCAACAGTTTCTTCTATAATTTCTCCAAGGTGCAACAGTTTCTTCTATAATTTCTCCAAGGTGCAACAGTTTCTTCTATTATTTCTCCAAGGCGCAACAGTTTCTTCTATTACTTCTCCAAGGCGCAACAGTTTATTATATTATTTTTCCAAGGTGCAACAGTTTCTTCTATAATTTCTCCAAGGTGCAACAGTTTCTTCTATTATTTCTCCAAGGTGCAACACTTTCTTCTATCACTTCTCCAAAGTGCAACACTTTCTTCTATTATTTCTCCAAGGTGCAACAGTTTCTTCTATAATTTCTCCAAGGTGCAACAGTTTCTTCTATTACTTCTCCAAGGCGCAACAGTTTATCACATTATTTTTCCAAGGTGCAACAGTTTCTTCTATAATTTCTCCAAGGTGCAACAGTTTCTTCTATAATTTCTCCAAGGTGCAACAGTTTCTTCTATTATTTCTCCAAGGCGCAACAGTTTCTTCTATTACTTCTCCAAGGCGCAACAGTTTATCATATTATTTTTCCAAGGTGCAACAGTTTCTTCTATTATATCTCCAAGGTGCAACAGTTTATTATATTTTTTTTTCCAAGGTGCAACACTTACTTCTATAATTTATCCAAGGTGCAACAGTTTCTTCTATTATTTCTCCAAGGTGCAACAGTTTCTTCTATTATATCTCCAAGGTGCAACAGTTTATTCCATTATTTCCCTAAGGTGCAACAGTTTATTCCATTATTTCTCCAAGGTGTAACAGTTTTTTCTATTATTTCTCCAAGGTGCAACAGTTTATTATATTATTTTTCCAAGGTGCAACAGTTTCTTATATTACTTCTCTAAGGCGCAAAAGTTAATCATATTATTTTTCCAAGGTGCAACAGTTTATTATATATTTTTTTTCCAAGGTGCAAAACTTTCTTCTATAATTTATCCAAGGTGCAACAGTTTCTTCTATTATTTCTCCAAGGTGCAACAGTTTCTTCTATTATTTCTCCAAGGTGCAACAGTTTCTTCTTTTAATTCTCCAAGGTGCAACAGTTTATTATATTATTTTTCCAAGGTGCAACAGTTTCTTCTATTATATCTCCAAGGTGCAACAGTTTATTAAATTATTTTTCCAAGGTGCAACACTTTCTTCTATAATTTCTCCAAGGTGCAACAGTTTATTCTATTATTTCTCCATGGTGCAACAGTTTCTTCTATTATATCTCCAAGGTGCAACAGTTTCTTCTATTATTTCTCCAAGGTGCAACAGTTTATTCTATTATTTCTCCAAGGTGCAACAGTTTATTCTATTATTTCTCCAAGGTGCAACAGTTTATTCTATTATTTCTCCAAGGTGCAACAGTTTCTTCTATTATTTCTCCAAGGTGCAACAGTTTATTCTATTATTTCTCCAAGGTGCAACAGTTTCTTCTATAATTTTTCCAAGGTGCAACAGTTTCTTCTATAATTTTTCCAAGGTGCAACAGTTTCTTCTATTATATCTCCAAGGTGCAACAGTTTCTTCTATTTTTTTCCCAAGGTGCAACAGTTTCTTCTATTACTTCTCCAAGGTGCAACAGTTTATTATATTATTTTTCCAAGGTGCAAAGGTGTCTTCTATTATATCTCCAAGGTGCAACATTTTATTATATATTTTTTTTCCAAGGTGCAACAGTTTCTTTTATTATTTCTCCAAGGTGCAACAGTTTAATCCATTATTTCCCTAAGGTAAAACAGTTTCTTCTATTATTTCTCCAAGGTGCAACAATTTCTTCTATTACTTCTCCGAGGTGCAACAGTTTATTATATTATTTTTCCAAGGTGCAACAGTTTCTTCTATTATATCTCCAAGGTGCAACAGTTTATTCTATTATTTCTCCAAGGTGCAACAGTTTATTCCATTATCTCTCTAAGGTGGAACAGTTTATTCTATTATATCTCCAAGGTGCAACAGTTTCTTCTATAATTTTTCCAAGGTGCAACAGTTTATTCTATTATTTCTCCAAGGTGCAACAGTTTCTTCTATTATTTCTCCAAGGCGCAACAGTTTATTATATTATATCTCCAAGGTGCAACAGTTTATTTTATTTTTTTTTCCAAGGTGCAACAGTTTCTTCTATAATTCATCCAAGGTGCAACAGTTTCTTCTATTATTTCTCCAAGGTGCAACAGTTTCTTCTATTATATCTCCAAGGTGCAACAGTTTCTTCTATTATTTCTCCAAGGTGCAACAGTTTCTTCTATTATTTCTCCAAGGTGCAACAGTTTAATCCGTTATTTCCCTAAGGTGGAACAGTTTGTTCTATTATATCTCCAAGGTGCAACCGTTTTTTCTATAATTTTTCCAAGGTGCAACAGTTTCTTCTATTATTTCTCCAAGGTGCAACAGTTTCTTCTATTATTTCTCCAAGGTGCAACAGTTTAATCCATTATTTCTCCAAGGTGCAACAGTTTCTTCTATTACTTCGCCGAGGTGCAACAGTGTATTCTATTATATCTCCAAGGTGCAACAGTTTCTTCGATTAATTCTCCGAGGTGCAACAGTTTCTTCTATTATTTCTCCAACTTGCAACAGTTTAATTCATTATTTCTCCGAGGTGCAACAGTTTCTTCTATTACTTCTCCGAGGTGCAACAGTTTATTCTATTATATCTCCAAGGTGCAACAGTTTATTATATTACTTCTCCAAGGTGCAACAGTTTGTTATATTTTTTTTACAAGGTGCAACAGTGTATTCTATTATATCTCCAAGGTGCAACAGTTTCTTCGATTACTTCTCCGAGGTGCAACAGTTTCTTCTATTATTTCTCCAACTTGCAACAGTTTAATTCATTATTTCTCCGAGGTGCAACAGTTTCTTCTATTACTTCTCCGAGGTGCAACAGTTTATTCTATTATATCTCCAAGGTGCAACAGTTTATTATATTACTTCTCCAAGGTGCAACAGTTTGTTATATTTTTTTTACAAGGTGCAACAGTTTCTTCTATTATATCTCCAAGGTGCAACAGTTTATTATATATATTTTTTCCAAGGTGCAACATTTTCTTCTATAATTTCTCCAAGGTGCAACAGTTTCTTCTATTATTTCTCCAAGGTGCAACAGTTTCTTCTATTATATCTCCAAGGTGCAACAGTTTATTCCATTATTTCCCTAAGGTGCAACAGTTTATTCCATTATTTCTCCAAGGTGTAACAGTTGTTTCTATTATTTCTCCAAGGTGCAACAGTTTATTATATTATTTTCCAAGGTGCAACAGTTTCTTATATTACTTCTCCAAGGCGCAACAGTTAATCATATTATTTTTCCAAGGTGCAACAGTTTATTATATATTTTTTTTCCAAGGTGCAACACTTTCTTCTATAATTTATCCAAGGTGCAACAGTTTCTTCTATTATTTCTCCAAGGTGCAACAGTTTCTTCTATTATTTCTCCAAGGTGCAACAGTTTCTTCTTTTACTTCTACAAGGTGCAACAGTTTATTATATTATTTTTCCAAGGTGCAACAGTTTCTTCTATTATACCTCCAAGGTGCAACAGTTTATTAAATTATTTTTCCAAGGTGCAACACTTTCTTCTATAATTTCTCCAAGGTGCAACAGTTTATTCTATTATTTCTCCATGGTGCAACAGTTTCTTCTATTATATCTCCAAGGTGCAACAGTTTCTTCTATTATTTCTCCAAGGTGCAACAGTTTATTCTATTATTTCTCCAACTTGCAACAGTTTAATTCATTATTTCTCCGAGGTGCAACAGTTTCTTCTATTACTTCTCCGAGGTGCAACAG
Source organism: Entelurus aequoreus (assembly GCF_033978785.1). Classification (NCBI taxonomy): domain Eukaryota; kingdom Metazoa; phylum Chordata; class Actinopteri; order Syngnathiformes; family Syngnathidae; genus Entelurus; species Entelurus aequoreus. Next base: position 7,121,298 of record NC_084756.1, on the reverse strand, counting down.
TTTATTCTATTATATCTCCAAGGTGCAACAGTTTATTATATTACTTCTCCAAGGTGCAACAGTTTGTTATATTTTTTTTACAAGGTGCAACAGTTTCTTCTATTATTTCTCCAAGGTGCAACAGTTTCTTCTATTACTTCTCCAAGGTGCAACAATTTATTATATTATTTTTCCAAGGTGCAAAAGTGTCTTCTATTATATCTCCAAGGTGCAACATTTTATTATTTTTATTTTTTTCCAAGGTGCAACAGTTTCTTTTATTATTTCTCCAAGGTGCAACAGTTTAATCCATTATTTCCCCAAGGTACAACAGTTTCTTCTATTATTTCTCCAAGGTGCAACAATTTCTTCTATTACTTCTCCGAGGTGCAACAGTTTATTATATTATTTTTCCAAGGTGCAACAGTTTCTTCTATTATATCTCCAAGGTGCAACAGTTTATTCTATTATTTCTCCAAGGTGCAACAGTTTATTCCATTATCTCTCTAAGGTGGAACAGTTTATTTTATTATATCTCCAAGGTGCAACAGTTTCTTCTATAATTTTTCCAAGGTGCAACAGTTTATTCTATTATTTCTCCAAGGTGCAACAGTTTCTTCTATTATTTCTCCAAGGCGCAACAGTTTATTATATTATATCTCCAAGGTGCAACAGTTTATTTTTATTTTTTTTCCAAGGTGCAACACTTTCTTCTATAATTCATCCAAGGTGCAACAGTTTCTTCTATTATTTCTCCAAGGTGCAACAGTTTCTTCTATTATATCTCCAAGGTGCAACAGTTTCTTCTATTAATTCTCCAAGGTGCAACAGTTTCTTCTATTATTTCTCCAAGGTGCAACAGTTTAATCCGTTATTTCCCTAAGGTGGAACAGTTTGTTCTATTATATCTCCAAGGTGCAACAGTTTTTCTATAATTTTTCCAAGGTGCAACAGTTTCTTCTTTTATTTCTCCAAGGTGCAACAGTTTCTTCTATTATTTCTCCAAGGTGCAACAGTTTAATCCATTATTTCTCCAAGGTGCAACAGTTTCTTCTATTACTTCTCCGAGGTGCAACAGTGTATTCTATTATATCTCCAAGGTGCAACAGTTTCTTCGATTAATTCTCCGAGGTGCAACAGTTTCTTCTATTATTTCTCCAACTTGCAACAGTTTAATTCATTATTTCTCCGAGGTGCAACAGTTTCTTCTATTACTTCTCCGAGGTGCAACAGTTTATTCTATTATATCTCCAAGGTGCAACAGTTTATTATATTACTTCTCCAAGGTGCAACATTTTGTTATATTTTTTTTACAAGGTGCAACAGTTTCTTCTATTATATCTCCAAGGTGCAACAGTTTATTATATATATTTTTTCCAAGGTGCAACATTTTCTTCTATAATTTCTCCAAGGTGCAAGAGTTTCTTCTATTATTTCTCCAAGGTGCAACAATTTCTTCTATTACTTCTCCGAGGTGCAACAGTTTATTATATTATTTTTCCAAAGTGCAACAGTTTCTTCTATTATATCTCCAAGGTGCAACAGTTTATTCTATTATTTCTCCAAGGTGCAACAGTTTATTCCATTATCTCTCTAAGGTGGAACAGTGTATTCTATTATATCTCCAAGGTGCAACAGTTTCTTCTATAATTTTTCCAAGGTGCAACAGTTTATTCTATTATTTCTCCAAGGTGCAACAGTTTCTTCTATTATTTCTCCAAGGCGCAACAGTTTATTATATTATATCTCCAAGGTGCAACAGTTTATTTTATTTTATTTTCCAAGGTGCAACAGTTTCTTCTATAATTCATCCAAGGTGCAACAGTTTCTTCTATTATTTCTCCAAGGTGCAACAGTTTCTTCTATTATATCTCCAAGGTGCAACAGTTTCTTCTATTATTTCTCCAAGGTGCATTAGTTTCTTCTATTATTTCTCCAAGGTGCAACAGTTTAATCCGTTATTTCCCTAAGGTGGAACAGTTTGTTCTATTATATCTCCAAGGTGCAACCGTTTTTTCTATAATTTTTCCAAGGTGCAACAGTTTCTTCTATTATTTCTCCAAGGTGCAACAGTTTCTTCTATTATTTCTCCAAGGTGCAACAGTTTAATCCATTATTTCTCCAAGGTGCAACAGTTTCTTCTATTACTTCGCCGAGGTGCAACAGTGTATTCTATTATATCTCCAAGGTGCAACAGTTTCTTCGATTACTTCTCCGAGGTGCAACAGTTTCTTCTATTATTTCTCCAACTTGCAACAGTTTAATTCATTATTTCTCCGAGGTGCAACAGTTTCTTCTATTACTTCTCCGAGGTGCAACAGTTGATTCTATTACATCTCCAAGGTGCAACAGTTTATTATATTACTTCTCCAAGGTGCAACAGTTTGTTATATTTTTTTTACAAGGTGCAACAGTTTCTTCTATTATTTCTCCAAGGCGCAACAGTTTATTATATTATATCTCCAAGGTGCAACAGTTTATTTTATTTTTTTTTCCAAGGTGCAACAGTTTCTTCTATAATTCATCCAAGGTGCAACAGTTTCTTTTATTATTTCTCCAAGGTGCAACAGTTTCTTCTATTATATCTCCAAGGTGCAACAGTTTCTTCTATTATTTCTCCAAGGTGCAACAGTTTCTTCTATTATTTCTCCAAGGTGCAACAGTTTAATCCGTTATTTCCCTAAGGTGGAACAGTTTGTTCTATTATATCTCCAAGGTGCAACCGTTTTTTCTATAATTTTTCCAAGGTGCAACAGTTTCTTCTATTATTTCTCCAAGGTGCAACAGTTTCTTCTATTATTTCTCCAAGGTGCAACAGTTTAATCCATTATTTCTCCAAGGTGCAACAGTTTCTTCTATTACTTCGCCGAGGTGCAACAGTGTATTCTATTATATCTCCAAGGTGCAACAGTTTCTTCGATTACTTCTCCGAGGTGCAACAGTTTCTTCTATTATTTCTCCAACTTGCAACAGTTTAATTCATTATTTCTCCGAGGTGCAACAGTTTCTTCTATTACTTCTCCGAGGTGCAACAGTTTATTCTATTATATCTCCAAGGTGCAACAGTTTATTATATTACTTCTCCAAGGTGCAACAGTTTGTTATATTTTTTTTACAAGGTGCAACAGTTTCTTCTATTATATCTCCAAGGTGCAACAGTTTATTATATATATTTTTTCCAAGGTGCAACATTTTCTTCTATAATTTCTCCAAGGTGCAACAGTTTCTTCTATTATTTCTCCAAGGTGCAACAGTTTTTTCTATTATATCTCCAAGGTGCAACAGTTTATTCCATTATTTCCCTAAGGTGCAACAGTTTATTCCATTATTTCTCCAAGGTGTAACAGTTGTTTCTATTATTTCTCCAAGGTGCAACAGTTTATTATATTATTTTTCCAAGGTGCAACAGTTTCTTATATTACTTCTCCAAGGCGCGACAGTTAATCATATTATTTTTCCAAGGTGCAACAGTTTATTATATATTTTTTTTCCAAGGTGCAACACTTTCTTCTATAATTTATCCAAGGTGCAACAGTTTCTTCTATTATTTCTCCAAGGTGCAACAGTTTCTTCTATTATTTCTCCAAGGTGCAACAGTTTCTTCTTTTACTTCTCCAAGGTGCAACAGTTTATTATATTATTTTTCCACGGTGCAACAGTTTCTTCTATTATATCTCCAAGGTGCAACAGTTTATTAAATTATTTTTCCAAGGTGCAACACTTTCTTCTATAATTTCTCCAAGGTGCAACAGTTTATTCTATTATTTCTCCATGGTGCAACAGTTTCTTCTATTATATCTCCAAGGTGCAACAGTTTCTTCTATTATTTCTCCAAGGTGCAACAGTTTATTCTATTATTTCTCCAAGGTGCAACAGTTTCTTCTATAATTTTTCCAAGGTGCAACAGTTTCTTCTATAATTTTTCCAAGGTGCAACAGTTTCTTCTATTATATCTCCAAGGTGCAACAGTTTCTTCTATTATTTCTCCAAGGTGCAACAGTTTCTTCTATTACTTCTCCAAGGTCCAACAGTTTCTTCTATAATTTTTTCCAAGGTGCAACAGTTTCTTCTATTATTTCTCCAAGGTGCAACAGTTTCTTCTATTACTTCTCCAAGGTGCAACAGTTTATTATATTATTTTTCCAAGGTGCAAAAGTGTCTTCTATTATATCTCCAAGGTGCAACATTTTATTATATTTTTTTTTTTCCAAGGTGCAACAGTTTCTTTTATTATTTATCCAAGGTGCAACAGTTTAATCCATTATTTCCCTAAGGTACAACAGTTTCTTCTATTATTTCTCCAAGGTGCAACAATTTCTTCTATTACTTCTCCGAGGTGCAACAGTTTATTATATTATTTTTCCAAGGTGCAACAGTTTCTTCTATTATATCTCCAAGGTGCAACAGTTTATTCTATTATTTCTCCAAGGTGCAACAGTTTATTCCATTATCTCTCTAAGGTGGAACAGTTTATTCTATTATATCTCCAAGGTGCAACAGTTTCTTCTATAATTTTTCCAAGGTGCAACAGTTTATTCTATTATTTCTCCAAGGTGCAACAGTTTCGTCTATTATTTCTCCAAGGCGCAACAGTTTATTATATTATATCTCCAAGGTGCAACAGTTTATTTTATTTTTTTTTCCAAGGTGCAACACTTTCTTCTATAATTCATCCAAGGTGCAACAGTTTCTTCTATTATTTCTCCAAGGTGCAACAGTTTCTTCTATTATATCTCCAAGGTGCAACAGTTTCTTCTATTAATTCTCCAAGGTGCAACAATTTCTTCTATTATTTCTCCAAGGTGCAACAGTTTAATCCGTTATTTCCCTAAGGTGGAACAGTTTGTTCTATTATATCTCCAAGGTGCAACAGTTTTTTCTATAATTTTTCCAAGGTGCAACAGTTTCTTCTTTTATTTCTCCAAGGTGCAACAGTTTCTTCTATTATTTCTCCAAGGTGCAACAGTTTAATCCATTATTTCTCCAAGGTGCAACAGTTTCTTCTATTACTTCTCCGAGGTGCAACAGTGTATTCTATTATATCTCCAAGGTGCAACAGTTTCTTCGATTACTTCTCCGAGGTGCAACAGTTTCTTCTATTATTTCTCCAACTTGCAACAGTTTAATTCATTATTTCTCCGAGGTGCAACAGTTTCTTCTATTACTTCTCCGAGGTGCAACAGTTTATTCTATTATATCTCCAAGGTGCAACAGTTTATTATATTACTTCTCCAAGGTGCAACAGTTTGTTATATTTTTTTTACAAGGTGCAACAGTTTCTTCTATTATATCTCCAAGGTGCAACAGTTTATTATATATATTTTTTCCAAGGTGCAACATTTTCTTCTATAATTTCTCCAAGGTGCAAGAGTTTCTTCTATTATTTCTCCAAGGTGCAACAGTTTCTTCTATTATTTCTCCAAGGTGCAACAGTTTCTTTTTTTACTTCTCCAAGGTGCAACAGTTTATTATATTATTTTTTCAAGGTGCAACAGTTTCTTCTATTATATCTCCAAGGTGCAACAGTTTATTAAATTATTTTTCCAAGGTGCAACACTTTGTTCTATAATTTCTCCAAGGTGCAACAGTTTATTCTATTATTTCTCCATGGTGCAACAGTTTCTTCTATTATATCTCCAAGGTGCAACAGTTTCTTCTATTATTTCTCCAAGGTGCAACAGTTTATTCTATTATTTCTCCAAGGTGCAACAGTTTATTCTATAATTTTTCCAAGGTGCAACAGTTTCTTTTATAATTTTTCCAAGGTGCAACAGTTTCTTCTATTATATCTCCAAGGTGCAACAGTTTCTTCTATTATTTCTCCAAGGTGCAACAGTTTCTTCTATTACTTCTCCAAGGTGCAACAGTTTATTATATTATTTTTCCAAGGTGCAAAAGTGTCTTCTATTATATCTCCAAGGTGCAACATTTTATTATATATTTTTTTTCCAAGGTGCAACAGTTTCTTTTATTATTTCTCCAAGGTGCAACAGTTTAATCCATTATTTCCGTAAGGTACAACAGTTTCTTCTATTATTTCTCCAAGGCTGCAACAATTTCTTCTATTACTTCTCCGAGGTACAACAGTTTATTATATTATTTTTCCAAGGTGCAACAGTTTCTTCTATTATATCTCCAAGGTGCAACAGTTTATTCTATTATTTCTCCAAGGTGCAACAGTTTATTCCATTATCTCTCTAAGGTGTAACAGTTTATTCTATTATTTCTCCAAGGTGCAACAGTTTCTTCTATTACTTCTCCTAGGCGCAACACTTTATTGTATTATTTTTCCAAGGTGCAAAAGTTTCTTCTATTATATCTCCAAGGTGCAACAGTTTATTACATTTTTTTTTCCAAGGTGCAACACTTTCTTCTATATTTTTTTTCCAAGGTGCAACACTTTCTTCTATAATTTATCCAAGGATAAACAGTTTCTTCTATTATATCTCCAAGGTGCAACAGTTTCTTCTATTATTTCTCCAAGGTGCAACAGTTTCTTCTATTATATCTCCAAGGTGCAACAGTTTATTCCATTATTTTCCTAAGGTGCAAACGTTTCTTCTATCATATCTCCAAGGTGCAACATTTTCTTCTATAATTTCTCCAAGGTGCAACAATTTATTCTATTATTTCTCCACGGTGCAACAGTTTCTTCTATTATATCTCCAAGGTGCAACAGTTTATTATATTTTCTTTTTCCAAGGTGCAACACTTTCTTCTATAATTTATCCAAGGTGCAACACTTTCTTCTATTATTTCTCCAAGGTGCAACAGTTTCTTCTATTATTTCTCCAAGGTGTAACAGTTTCTTCCATTATTTCTCCAAGGTGTAACACTTTCTTCTATTATTCCTCCAAGGTGCAACAGTTTATTATATTATTTTTCCAAGGTGCAACAGTTTCTTCTATTATATCTCCAAGGTGCAACAGTTTATTATATTATTTTTCCAAGGTGCAACAGTTTCTTCTATTACTTCTCCAAGGTGCAACAGTTTATTATATTATTTTTCCAAGGTGCAACAGTTTCTTCTATTATATCTCCAAGGTGCAACAGTTTATTATATTATTTTTCCAAGGTGCAACAGTTTCTTCTATTACTTCTCCAAGGTGCAACAGTTTCTTCTATTATATCTCCAAGGTGCAACAGTTTATTATATTATTTTTCCAAGGTGTAACAGTTTATTCTATTATTTCTCCAAGGTGTAACAGTTTCTTCTATTATTTCTCCGAGGTATAACAGTTTCTTCTATTATATCTCCAATGTGCAACAGTTTATTCCATTATTTCCCTATGGTGCAACAGTTTCTTCTATTATTTCTCCGAGGTATAACAGTTTATTTTATTATTTCTCCAAGGTGCAACAGTTTATTCTATTACTTCTCAATGGTGCAACAGTTTATTATATTATTTTTCCAAGGTGCAACAGTTTCTTCTATTATATCTCCAAGGTGCAACAGTTTATTAAATGATTTTTCCAAGGTGCAACACTTTCTTCTATAATTTCTCCAAGGTGCAACAGTTTATCATATTATTTCTCCAAGGTGCAACAGTTTATTCTATTATTTCTCCAAGGTGCAACAGTGTCTTCTATAATTTCTCCAAGGTGCAACAGTTTATTAAATTATTTTTCCAAGGTGCAACACTTTCTTCTATAATTTCTCCAAGGTGCAACAGTTTATCCCATTATTTCTCCAAGGTGCAACAGTTTCTTCAATTATTTTTCCAAGGTGCAACAGTTTATTAAATTATTTTTCCAAGGTGCAACACTTTCTTCTATAATTTCTCCAAGGTGCAACAGTTTATCCCATTATTTTCCTAAGGTGCAAACGTTTCTTCTATCATATCTCCAAGGTGCAACATTTTCTTCTATAATTTCTCCAAGGTGCAACAATTTATTCTATTATTTCTCCACGGTGCAACAGTTTCTTCTATTATATCTCCAAGGTGCAACAGTTTATTATATTATTTTTTTCCAAGGTGCAACACTTTCTTCTATAATTTATCCAAGGTGCAACACTTTCTTCTATTATTTCTCCAAGGTGCAACAGTTTCTTCTATTATTTCTCCAAGGTGTAACAGTTTCTTCCATTATTTCTCCAAAGTGCAACAGTTTATTATATTTTTTTTTTCCAAGGTGCAACACTTTCTTCTATAATTTATCCAAGGTGCAACACTTTCTTCTATTATTTCTCCAAGGTGTAACACTTTCTTCTATTATTCCTCCAAGGTGCAACAGTTTCTTCTATTACTTCTCCAAGGTGCAACAGTTTATTATATTATTTTTCCAAGGTGCAACAGTTTCTTCTATTATATCTCCAAGGTGCAACAGTTTATTATATTATTTTTCCAAGGTGCAACAGTTTCTTCTATTACTTCTCCAAGGTGCAACAGTTTATTATATTATTTTTCCAAGGTGCAACAGTTTCTTCTATTATATCTCCAAGGTGCAACAGTTTATTATATTATTTTTCCAAGGTGCAACAGTTTCTTCTATTATTTTTCCAAAGTGCAACAGTTTCTTCTATTATATTTCCAATGTGCAACAGTTTATTCCATTATTTCCCTATGGTGTAACAGTTTATTCTATTATTTCTCCAAGGTATAACAGTTTCTTCTATTATTTCTCCGAGGTATAACAGTTTCTTCTATTATATCTCCAATGTGCAACAGTTTATTCCATTATTTCCCTATGGTGCAACAGTTTCTTCTATTATTTCTCCGAGGTATAACAGTTTATTTTATTATTTCTCCAAGGTGCAACAGTTTATTCTATTACTTCACAATGGTGCAACAGTTTATTATATTATTTCTCCAAGGTGCAACAGTTTCTTCTATTATATCTCCAAGGTGCAACAGTTTATTCCATTATTTTCCTAAGGTGCAAACGTTTCTTCTATCATATCTCCAAGGTGCAACATTTTCTTCTATAATTACTCCAAGGTGCAACAATTTCTTCTATTATTTCTCCAAGGTGCAACAGTTTCTTCTATTATATCTCCAAGGTGCAACAGTTTATTATATATTTTTTTTCCAAGGTGCAACACTTTCTTCTATAATTTTTCCAAGGTGCAACACTTTCTTCTATTATTTCTCCAAGGTGCAACAGTTTCTTCTATTATTTCTCCAAGGTGTAACAGTTTCTTCCATTATTTCTCCAAGGTGCAACAGTTTCATCTATTATTCCTCCAAGGTGCAACAGTTTCTTCTATTACTTCTCCAAGGTGCAACAGTTTATTATATTATTTTTCCAAGGTGCAACAGTTTCTTCTATTATATCTCCAAGGTGCAACAATTTATTATATTATTTTTCCAAGGTGCAACACTTTCTTCTAGAATTTATCCAAGGTGCAACAGTTTCTTATATTATTTCTCAAAGGTGCAACAGTTTCTTCTATTATATCTCCAATGTGCAACAGTTTATTCCATTATTTCCCTATGGTGTAACAGTTTCTTCTATTATTTCTCCAAGGTATAACAGTTTCTTCTATTATTTCTCCAAGGTGCAACAGTTTATTCCATTATTTCCCTAAGGTGTAACAGTTTCTTCTATTATTTCTCCAAGGTATAACAGTTTCTTCTATTATTTCTCCGAGGTATAACAGTTTCTTCTATTATATCTCCAATGTGCAACAGTTTATTCCATTATTTCCCTAAGGTGTAACAGTTTCTTCTATTATTTCTCCAAGGTATAACAGTTTCTTCTATTATTTCTCCGAGGTATAACAGTTTCTTCTATTATATCTCCAATGTGCAACAGTTTATTCCATTATTTCCCTAAGGTGTAACAGTTTATTTTATTATTTCTCCAAGGTGCAACAGTTTATTCTATTACTTCTCAATGGTGCAACAGTTTATTATATTATTTTACCAAGGTGCAACAGTTTCTTCTATTATATCTCCAAGGTGCAACAGTTTATTAAATTATTTTTCCAAGGTGCAACACTTTCTTCTATAATTTCTCCAAGGTGCAACAGTTTATCCTATTATTTCTCCAAGGTGCAACAGTTTATTCTATTATTTCTCCAAGGTGCAACAGTGTCTTCTATAATTTCTCCAAGGTGCAACAGTTTATCCTATTATATCTCCAAGGTGCAACAGTTTATTAAATTATTTTTCCAAGGTGCAACACTTTCTTCTATAATTTCTCCAAGGTGCAACAGTTTATCCCATTATTTCTCCAAGGTGCAACAGTTTCTTCTATTATTTCTCCAAGGTGCAACAGTGTCTTTTATTATTTCTCCAAAGTGCAACAGTTTATTAAATTATATCTCCAAGGTGCAACAGTTTATTAAATTATTTTTCCAAGGTGCAACAGTTTATCCTATTATTTCTCCAAGTGCAACAGTTTATTCTATTATTTCTCCAAGGTACAACAGTTTTTTATATTATTTCTCCAAGGTGCAACAGTGTCTTCTATTATATCTCCAAGGTGCAACAGTTTCTTCTATTATATCTCCAAAGTCCAACAGTTTCTTCTATTATTTCTCCAAGGTGCAACACTTTCTTCTATTATTTCTCCAAGGTGCAACACTTTCTTCTATTATTTCTCCAAGGTGCAACAGTTTCTTCTATTATATCTCCAAGGTGCAACACTTCCTTCTATAATTTATCCAAGGTGCAACAGTTTCTTCTATTATTTCTACAAGGTGCAACAGTTTCTTCTATTATTTCCCTAAGGTGCAACAGTTTCTCCTATTTTTTCTCCAAGGTGCAACAGTTTATTCCATTATTTCCCTAAGGTGTAACAGTTTCTTCTATTATTTCCCTAAGGTGTAACAGTTTCTTCTATTATTTCTCCAAGGTGCAACAGTTTCTTCTATTACTTCTCCAAGGTGCAACAGTTTATTTAATTATTTTTCCAAGGTGCAACACTTTCTTCTATAATTTCTCCAAGGTGCAACAGTTTATCCTATTATTTCTCCAAGGTGCAACACTTTCTTCTATAATTTCTCCAAGGTGCAACAGTTTATCCTATTATTTCTCCAAGGTGCAACACTTTCTTCTATAATTTCTCCAAGGTGCAACAGTTTCTTCAATTATTTCTCCAAGGCACAACAGTTTATTATATTATTTTTCCAAGGTGCAACAGTTTCTTCTATTATATCTCCAAGGTGCAACAGTTTATTATATATTTTTTTTTCCAAGGTGCAACACTTTCTTCTATAATTTATCCAAGGTGCAACACTTTCTTCTATTATTTCTCCAAGGTGCAACAGTTTATTCTATTATTTCTCCAAGGTGCAACAGTTTATTCTATTATTTCTCCAAGGTGCAACAGTTTATTCTATTATTTCTCCAAGGTGCAACAGTTTATTTTATTATATCTCCAAGGTGCAACACTTTGTTCCCGCACTTCCAAACGCAGGTGTGCTTGTATGAAGTTGCAGAAAGCCTGACCAAAAGAAGTCCAGCTGGGTTCTGCGTGGTGATGGTGAGCAGATGTCTCACCGGAGGTTCACCTCGTGGTTGTGAGTCCTGTCACGATCTGCAGGCCCAGTCTAGAGAACGTCCACTTTGGAGGACCATGGCAGGCAGCAGCTGGTCAACATGCTCCTCTCAGAGTTTGTCCCTCTTCTGTGCGGCCTTGTTGAGGACAATGTTTATAAAGTAATCAACACTCCTTAAAGGATCCAGTTTCTTGGAGTGAGAACCACTATGAGTCTCCCACTGCGCCAAGGTGAATCCAAGGTCACAGGGCGTGTTTGCTCATCAGTGATGGCTTTAGAACATGGCACTGAAGTCCCAGCCTGGCACATCTGGAGCCAGATGGCAGCATATGGAAGACAAATCTTCTTAGGCCAGGATTACGTGTCCTCGGTCCTAGGAGCGTGTGCCTTTTCATGGCGCTATAGGCCGCCCATCTCTGGACCCACAAATCAGTGCCTCCTCTTCATGCAGGAGGTCTGACTCTTCTCTTCTTCACTTTATTTTTGCACAGCATAGATCTCGCTAAAACTAAACCAGAATGTGGTTCTTCATGTGAGATTTTAGGCAGTTTTTTTTCTCACTAAGCAGTGGAACATGTTTTGAAAGAAAGTACAGTTGTTTAATCATGAGACACACGCTCTGCTCTGAAGGTGGGCTTGATTCCATTCATCCTTCCTTTGACCACTCCATCTTTTCTACTGCTCAGCAGAACTTCTCAGGTGTGTGGAAGCAAGGCAGTCAAGTGAAGGTAAACCAAGTCCAAAGAAAAGTGAATAAAAGAAGGTGATAAGATTCAGTTTCAACCTACTGGACTTGATGAGCTGCAAAGAAGAAATCAAAGTTGGAATCTACACCAGTTCCTCCGTGCAAGAACCTTGTGGCCTTCTTCACACCACTAGAACTTGATCTCAGCCAGATGTGGACTTCCACTTTTCTCCTTTCCACAATTGGATCCTGAGAAGGTGGACAGGTGGGGTCCATGGTGCCAAGATGAGAAGATAGACAGGTGGGGTCCATGGTGCCAAGATGAAAAGATGGACAGGTGGGGTCCATGGTGCCAAGATGAGAAGATGGACAGGTGGGGTCCATGGTGCCAAGATGAAAAGATGGACAGGTGGGGTCCATGGTGCCAAGATGAGAAGATGGACAGGTGGGGTCCATGGTGCCAAGATGAGAAGATGGACAGGTGGGGTCCATGGTGCCAAGATGAGAAGATAGACAGGTGGGGTCCATGGTGCCAAGATGAGAAGTTGGACAGGTGGGGTCCGTGGTGCCAAGATGAGGAGATGGACAGGTGGGGTCCATGGTGCCAAAATGAGATGATGGACAGGTGGGGTCCATGGTGCCAAGATGAGAAGATGGACAGGTGGGGTCCATGGTGCCAAGATGAGAAGATAGACAGGTGGGGTCCATGGTGCCAAGATGAGAAGATGGACAGGTGGGGTCCATGGTGCCAAGATGAGAAGATGGACAGGTGGGGTCCATGGTGCCAAGATGAGAAGATGGACAGGTGGGGTCCATGGTGCCAAGATGAGAAGATGGACAGGTGGGGTCCATGGTGCCAAGATGAGTAGATGGACAGGTGGGGTCCATGGTGCCAAGATGAGAAGATGGACAGGTGAGGTCCATGGTGCCAAGATGAGAAGATGGACAGGTGGGGTCCATGGTGCCAAGATGAGATGATGGACAGGTGGGGTCCATGGTGCCAAAATGAGATGATGGACAGGTGGGGTCCATGGTGCCAAAATGAGATGATGGACAGGTGGGGTCCATGGTGCCAAGATGAGAAGATGGACAGGTGGGGTCCACGGTGCCAAGATGAGAAGATGGACAGGTGGGGTCCATGGTGCCAAGATGAGATGATGGACAGGTGGGGTCCATGGTGCCAAGATGAGATGATGGACAGGTGGGGTCCATGGTGCCAAGATGAGATGATGGACAGGTGGGGTCCATGGTGCCAAGATGAGTAGATGGACAGGTGGGGTCCACGGTGCCAAGATGAGAAGATGGACAGGTGGGGTCCATGGTGCCAAGATGAGATGATGGACAGGTGGGGTCCATGGTGCCAAGATTAGTAGATGGACAGGTGGGGTCCATGGTGCCAAGATGAGATGATGGACAGGTGGTGTCCATGGTGCCAAGATGAGTAGATGGACAGGTGGGGTCCATGGTGCCAAAATGAGAAGATGGACAGGTGGGGTCCATGGTGCCAAGATGAGAAGATGGACAGGTGGGGTCCATGGTGCCAAGATGAGATGATGGACAGGTGGGGTCCATGGTGCCAAAATGAGATGATGGACAGGTGGGGTCCATGGTGCCAAGATGATAAAATGGACAGGTGGGGTCCATGGTGCCCGATGAGAAGATGGACAGGTGGGGTCCATGGTGCCAAGATGAGATGATGGACAGGTGGGGTCAATGGTGCCAAGATGAGTAGATGGACAGTTGGTGTCCATGGTGCCAAGATGAGAAGATGGACAGGTGGGGTCCATGGTGCCAAGATGAAATGATGGACAGGTGGGGTCCATGGTGCCAAAATGAGATGATGGACAGGTGGGGTCCATGGTGCCAAGATGATAAGATGGACAGGTGGGGTCCATGGTGCCAAGATGAGATGATGGACAGGTGGGGTCCATGGTGCCAAGATGAGATGATGGACAGGTGGGGTCCATGGTGCCAAGATAAGATGATGGAACGGTGGGGTCCATGGTGCCAAGATGAGATGATGGACAGGTGGGGTCCATGGTGCCAAGATGAGATGATGGACAGGTGGGGTCCATGGTGCCAAGATGAGATGATGGACAGGTGGGGTCCATGTTGCCAAGAAGATGAGTAGATGGACAGGTGATGTCCATGGTGCCAAGATGAGAAGATGGACAGGTGGGGTCCATGGTGCCAAGATGAGATGATGGACAGGTGGCGTCCATGGTGCCAAGATGAGATGATGGACAGGTGGTGTCCATGGTGCCAAGATGAGTAGATGGACAGGTGGGGTCCATGGTGCCAAGATGAGATGATGGACAGGTGGGGTCCATGGTGCCAAGATGAGTAGATGGACAGGTGGTGTCCATGGTGCCAAGATGAGAAGATGGACAGGTGGGGTCCATGGTGCCAAGATGAGAAGATGGACAGGTGGGGTCCATGGTGCCAAGATGAGATGATGGACAGGTGGGGTCCACGGTGCCAACATGAGAAGATGGACAGGTGGGGTCCATGGTGCCAAGATGAGAAGATGGACAGGTGGGGTCCATGGTGCCAAAATGAGAAGATGGACAGGTGGGGTCCACGGTGCCAAGATGAGAAGATGGACAGGTGGGGTCCATGGTGCCAAGATGAGATGATGGACAGGTGGGGTCCACGGTGCCAAGATGAGAAGATGGACAAGTGGGGTCCATGGTGCCAAGATGAGATGATGGACAGGTGGGGTCCATGGTGCCAAGATGAGTAGATGGACAGGTGGGGTCCACGGTGCCAAGATGAGAAGATGGACAGGTGGGGTCCATGGTGCCAAGATGAGATGATGGACAGGTGGGGTCCATGGTGCCAAGATTAGTAGATGGACAGGTGGGGTCCATGGTGCCAAGATGAGATGATGGACAGGTGGTGTCCATGGTGCCAAAATGAGTAGATGGACAGGTGGGGTCCATGGTGCCAAAATGAGAAGATGGACAGGTGGTGTCCATGGTGCCAAGATGAGAAGATGGACAGGTGGGGTCCATGGTGCCAAGATGAGATGATGGACAGGTGGGGTCCATGGTGCCAAAATGAGATGATGGACAGGTGGGGTCCATGGTGCCAAGATGATAAGATGGACAGGTGGGGTCCATGGTGCCAAGATGAGAAGATGGACAGGTGGGGTCCATGGTGCCAAGATGAGATGATGGACAGGTGGGGTCAATGGTGCCAAGATGAGTAGATGGACAGTTGGTGTCCATGGTGCCAAGATGAGAAGATGGACAGGTGGGGTCCATGGTGCCAAGATGAGATGATGGACAGGTGGGGTCCATGGTGCCAAAATGAGATGATGGACAGGTGGGGTCCATGGTGCCAAGATGATAAGATCGACAGGTGGGGTCAATGGTGCCAAAATGAGAAGATGGACAGATGGGGTCCATGGTGCCAAGATGAGAAGATGGACAGGTGCGGTCCACGGTGCCAAGATGAGAAGATGGACAGGTGGGGTCCATGGTGCAAAATGAGAAGATGGACAGGTGATGTCCACGGTGCCAAGATGAGAAGATGGCCAGGTGGGGTCCATGGTGCCAAGATGAGAAAATGGACAGGTGGGGTACATGGTGCCAAAATGAGAAGATGGACAGGTGGGGTCCATGGTGCCAAGATGAGATGATGGACAGGTGGGGTCCATGGTGCCAAGATGAGAAGATGGACAGGTGGGGTCCATGGTGCCAAGATGAGATGATGGACAGGTGGGGTCCACGGTGCCAAGATGAGAAGATGGACAGGTGGGGTCCATGGTGCCAAGATGAGATGATGGACAGGTGGGGTCCATGGTGCCAAGATGAGATGATGGACTGGTGGGATCCATGGTGCCAAGATGAGATGATGGACAGGTGGGGTCCATGGTGCCAAGATGAGTAGATGGACAGGTGGGGTCCATGTTGCCAAGATGTGAAGATGGACAGGTGGGGTCCATGGTGCCAAGATGAGATGATGGACAGGTGGTGTCCATGGTGCCAAGAAGAGTAGATGGACAAGTGGGGTCCACGGTGCCAAAATGAGAAGATGGACAGGTGGGGTCCATGGTGCCAAGATGAGATGATGGACAGGTGGGGTCCATGGTGCCAAGATGAGATGATGGACAGGTGGGGTCCATGGTGCCAAAATGAGATGATGGACAGGTGGGGTCCATGGTGCCAAGATGATAAGATAGACAGGTGGGGTCCATGGTGCCAAGATGAGAAAATGGACAGGTGGGGTCCATGGTGCCAAAATGAGAAGATGGACAGGTGGGGTCCACGGTGCCAAGATGAGTAGATGGACAGGTGGGGTCCATGTTGCCAAGATGAGATGATGGACTGGTGGGATCCATGGTGCCAAGATGAGATGATGGACAGGTGGGGTCCATGGTGCCAAGATGAGAAGATGGACAGGTGGGGTCCATGGTGCCAAGATGAGATGATGGACAGGTGGGGTCAATGGTGCCAAGATGAGTAGATGGACAGGTGGGGTCCATGGTGCCAAGATGAGAAGATGGACAGTGGGGTCCATGGTGCCAAGATGAGATGATGGACAGGTGGGGTCAATGGTGCCAAGATGAGTAGATGGACAGGTGGGGTCCATGGTGCCAAGATGAGAAGACGGACAGGTGGGGTCCATGGTGCCAAGATGAGTAGATGGACAGGTGGGGTCCATGTTGCCAAGATGAGATGATGGACTGGTGGAATCCATGGTGCCAAGATGAGATGATGGACAGGTGGGGTCCATGGTGCCAAGATGAGAAGATGGACAGGTGCGGTCCATGGTGCCAAGATGAGAAGATGGACAGGTGGGGTCCATGGTGCCAAGATGAGAAGATGTACAGGTGGGGTCCATGGTGCCAAGATGAGAAGATGGACAGGTGCGGTCCATGGTGCCAAGATGAGAAGATGGACAGGTGCGGTCCATGGTGCCAAGATGAGAAGATGGACAGGTGGGGTCCATGGTGCCAAGATGAGAAGATGGACAGGTGCGGTCCATGGTGCCAAGATGAGAAGATGGACAGGTGGGGTCCATGGTGCCAAGATGAGAAGATGGACAGGTGGGGTCCATGGTGCCAAGATGAGTAGATGGACAGGTGGGGTCCATGTTGCCAAGATGAGATGATGGACTGGTGGGGTCCATGGTGCCAAGATGAGAAGATGGACAGGTGGGGTCCATGGTGCCAAGATGAGTAGATGGACAGGTGGGGTCCATGGTGCCAAGATGAGTAGATGGACAGGTGGGGTCCATGTTGCCAAGATGAGATGATGGACTGGTGGGGTCCATGGTGCCAAGATGATAAGATGGACAGGTGGGGTCCATGGTGCCAAGATGAGTAGATGGACAGGTGGGATCCATGTTGCCAAGATGAGATGATGGACTGGTGGGGTCCATGGTGCCAAGATGAGATTATGGACAGGTGGTGTCCATGTCGCCAAGATGAGTAGATGGACAAGTGGGGTCCATGGTGCCAAAATGAGAAGATGGACAGGTGGGGTCCATGGTGCCAAGATGAGATGATGGACAGGTGGGGTCCATGGTGCCAAGATGAGAAGATGGACAGGTGGGGTCCATGGTGCCAAGATGAGAAGATGGACAGGTGCGGTCCATGGTGCCAAGATGAGAAGATGGACAGGTGGGGTCCATGGTGTCAAGATGAGAAGATGGACAGGTGCGGTCCATGGTGCCAAGATGAGAAGATGGACAGGTGCGGTCCATGGTGCCAATATGAGAAGATGGACAGGTGCGGTCCATGGTGCCAAGATGAGAAGATGGACAGGTGGGGTCCATGGTGCCAAGATGAGAAGATGTACAGGTGGGGTCCATGGTGCCAAAATGAGAAGATGGACAGGTGCGGTCCATGGTGCCAAGATGAGAAGATGGACAGGTGGGGTCCATGGTGCCAAGATGAGAAGATGGACAGGTGCGGTCCATGGTGCCAAGATGAGAAGATGGACAGGTGGGGTCCATGGTGCCAAGATGAGAAGATGGACAGGTGCGGTCCATGGTGCCAATATGAGAAGATGGACAGGTGGGGTCCATGGTGCCAAGATGAGAAGATGGACAGGTGCGGTCCATGGTGCCAAGATGAGAAGATGGACAGGTGGGGTCCATGGTGCCAAGATGAGAAGATGGACAGGTGCGGTCCATGGTGCCAAGATGAGAAGATGGACAGGTGCGGTCCATGGTGCCAAGATGAGAAGATGGACAGGTGCGGTCCATGGTGCCAAGATGAGAAGATGGACAGGTGGGGTCCATGGTGCCAAGATGAGAAGATGTACAGGTGGGGTCCATGGTGCCAAGATGAGAAGATGGACAGGTGCGGTCCATGGTGCCAAGATGAGAAGATGGACAGGTGGGGTCCATGGTGCCAAGATGAGAAGATGGACACGTGCGGTCCATGGTGCCAAGATGAGAAGATGGACAGGTGGGGTCCATGGTGCCAAGATGAGAAGATGGACAGGTGCGGTCCATGGTGCCAAGATGAGAAGATGGACAGGTGGGGTCCATGGTGCCAAGATGAGAAGATGGACAGGTGGGGTCCATGGTGCCAAGATGAGAAGATGGACAGGTGGGGTCCATGGTGCCAAGATGAGATGATGGACAGGTGGGGTCAATGGTGCCAAGATGAGTAGATGGACAGGTGGGGTCCATGGTGCCAAGATGAGAAGATGGACAGTGGGGTCCATGGTGCCAAGATGAGATGATGGACAGGTGGGGTCAATGGTGCCAAGATGAGTAGATGGACAGGTGGGGTCCATGGTGCCAAGATGAGAAGACGGACAGGTGGGGTCCATGGTGCCAAGATGAGTAGATGGACAGGTGGGGTCCATGTTGCCAAGATGAGATGATGGACTGGTGGAATCCATGGTGCCAAGATGAGATGATGGACAGGTGGGGTCCATGGTGCCAAGATGAGAAGATGGACAGGTGCGGTCCATGGTGCCAAGATGAGAAGATGGACAGGTGGGGTCCATGGTGCCAAGATGAGAAGATGTACAGGTGGGGTCCATGGTGCCAAGATGAGAAGATGGACAGGTGCGGTCCATGGTGCCAAGATGAGAAGATGGACAGGTGCGGTCCATGGTGCCAAGATGAGAAGATGGACAGGTGGGGTCCATGGTGCCAAGATGAGAAGATGGACAGGTGCGGTCCATGGTGCCAAGATGAGAAGATGGACAGGTGGGGTCCATGGTGCCAAGATGAGAAGATGGACAGGTGGGGTCCATGGTGCCAAGATGAGTAGATGGACAGGTGGGGTCCATGTTGCCAAGATGAGATGATGGACTGGTGGGGTCCATGGTGCCAAGATGAGAAGATGGACAGGTGGGGTCCATGGTGCCAAGATGAGTAGATGGACAGGTGGGGTCCATGGTGCCAAGATGAGTAGATGGACAGGTGGGGTCCATGTTGCCAAGATGAGATGATGGACTGGTGGGGTCCATGGTGCCAAGATGATAAGATGGACAGGTGGGGTCCATGGTGCCAAGATGAGTAGATGGACAGGTGGGATCCATGTTGCCAAGATGAGATGATGGACTGGTGGGGTCCATGGTGCCAAGATGAGATTATGGACAGGTGGTGTCCATGTCGCCAAGATGAGTAGATGGACAAGTGGGGTCCATGGTGCCAAAATGAGAAGATGGACAGGTGGGGTCCATGGTGCCAAGATGAGATGATGGACAGGTGGGGTCCATGGTGCCAAGATGAGAAGATGGACAGGTGGGGTCCATGGTGCCAAGATGAGAAGATGGACAGGTGCGGTCCATGGTGCCAAGATGAGAAGATGGACAGGTGGGGTCCATGGTGTCAAGATGAGAAGATGGACAGGTGCGGTCCATGGTGCCAAGATGAGAAGATGGACAGGTGCGGTCCATGGTGCCAAGATGAGAAGATGGACAGGTGCGGTCCATGGTGCCAAGATGAGAAGATGGACAGGTGGGGTCCATGGTGCCAAGATGAGAAGATGTACAGGTGGGGTCCATGGTGCCAAAATGAGAAGATGGACAGGTGCGGTCCATGGTGCCAAGATGAGAAGATGGACAGGTGGGGTCCATGGTGCCAAGATGAGAAGATGGACAGGTGCGGTCCATGGTGCCAAGATGAGAAGATGGACAGGTGGGGTCCATGGTGCCAAGATGAGAAGATGGACAGGTGCGGTCCATGGTGCCAATATGAGAAGATGGACAGGTGGGGTCCATGGTGCCAAGATGAGAAGATGGACAGGTGCGGTCCATGGTGCCAAGATGAGAAGATGGACAGGTGGGGTCCATGGTGCCAAGATGAGAAGATGGACAGGTGCGGTCCATGGTGCCAAGATGAGAAGATGGACAGGTGCGGTCCATGGTGCCAAGATGAGAAGATGGACAGGTGCGGTCCATGGTGCCAAGATGAGAAGATGGACAGGTGGGGTCCATGGTGCCAAGATGAGAAGATGTACAGGTGGGGTCCATGGTGCCAAGATGAGAAGATGGACAGGTGCGGTCCATGGTGCCAAGATGAGAAGATGGACAGGTGGGGTCCATGGTGCCAAGATGAGAAGATGGACACGTGCGGTCCATGGTGCCAAGATGAGAAGATGGACAGGTGGGGTCCATGGTGCCAAGATGAGAAGATGGACAGGTGCGGTCCATGGTGCCAAGATGAGAAGATGGACAGGTGGGGTCCATGGTGCCAAGATGAGAAGATGGACAGGTGGGGTCCATGGTGCCAAGATGAGAAGATGGACAGTTGGGGTCCATGGTGCCAAGATGAGTAGATGTACAGGTGTAGGAACATATTTGTGTAGGATGAACTTTCTCCTGGTGTAACAACTCCCAAACATCATGTTGGCAACCTTGGAGCAAGTTGACTTCCAAAAAAACATTTTTTTTTTGAAAGCCCAAAAAAATAACAATGATTTGTTTTGTCTTCCAAAGGGGGGCAGAGTAGTTTAGTTGGTAGAGCAACCTCAGGGTTCCAGGTTTGATCCCCACTTCTGTCATCCTAGTCACATCTGTAGTGTCCTTGGACAAGACACCTGCTCCAGTGCACCCGTAATGAGCAACGTTCATGAAATCAGTGATTGTAACTAAATTAACAGGAAGTGAATTTTCATCCTGCAACACCTGCAGTGGGCCAACACGTCCCAAAGATGGCGCCATGGCACACACACTAACACACCCTGTCAGTGTCTTTGTAACATGACCAATATTAGTTGAACCCCAAATGTTATGGCCATTAGAGAAAACACATCATTTAGCTGCACCGTTTTATAAGCCGCAGGGTTCAATGTTTTGGGAAAAAGCTTACAGTTTGTAAAATATGTTAGTCTGCTTTGGTGTTTTCTTGTTTTTGCTGCTAAATCTGTACAAATGATTACAATTCATCTTCTGTCATGAAAGTGCATGCGTGTGTTTGATGAAGCAGTGAATGACATCATCAGTCAAACAAGCACAAAGCAGATTCTGTTTCAATTAGAGTTGCAGTTTATTTACACTTTACACTTATTTACAACCAAATCATGTTTTGTCTCAGTGGTTAACGAATCCAATGTGTGAAACATAATAATTATGTAGTGCTTTATTAAAATCAATTAACAATGGTGTTCATACAACTGACCTCCTATTCTAGTTGTAAATAAACATTTAAATAAATAAATAGCATCATTGTCCTTTTTGGATGCCACTTTGGAGCAGGTGTCGCACTCATTATGTAAACACGCTTTGTAGTGCAAATGACGTTTCCATGGTAACCTGCAAAGAAACAGGACACATGTCATATTATGGGATGCATTCCCACAACCTATAGAGGCCCCTTGTGTGCAGCAACTATTTAGCAGAGGTGGGACAAAGTCATTGCTTTGCAAGTCACAAGTAAGTCTCAAGTCTTTGCCCTCAAGTCTCGAGTCAAGTCCCGAGTCAAGACAGGCAAGTCCCGAGTCAAGTCCAAAGTCAAGACTGGAAAGTCTCAAGTCAAGTCCCAAGTCCTGCATTTTGAGTTTCGAGTCCTTTCAAGTCCTTTTAACCACAGACTAATATATTTACACATATTGTGTATGCTTTTAAAACGCTGTATTTATTTATTAAAACAAGTGCATTTGAAATTGCAGGAAAAAAAATAGTGCTGACATTGCACTTCATAATAGCACTATTAACCAGTTATTTTAAACATTTAACTCATTCCTTTACAGAATAAACACATTTGAAAAAACAAGTGCAACTGTACTTATTTGTACAAAAGTGTTAACATTGTATTTCCATGGCATATTGCATTGTAACTAGTCCCACAGCAGTTTCTATCCTGTTCTTACCTTATCTCATTGATCTCATCTCATACTGTATGTGTGTTTATGTGTGCGTACACATGAAAAACATAACAAATACATGAACAAAGCAATGAACAGAGTTGTACTTTTTAAATGTCAGGGCCCTATGCAATATGTACACATTCTTAATATAGTATACATTTTAACTGACCTTTATTTGACTATGTTTGTCTTTTTGTAGGTGGCTAAAATATGCGGTGCTGCTGACCGCCGTCTAACGTTACGTTACTGTGTGTGATACATTGACTAATGTGTAGGTACCTCATACAACCCTGCTTAAAAAAATCACTTGAGAAAAAGTATGAATAAGATAGCGAACTGCAGTGGACGCAACATATTGCCGTGTTGGCAATGACGTTATAACCATAGACATCTTATAACTAGACACATCATTGGCAATTTGGCCGCCATCTTGAAGTGGTGATGAGGAGCCGGCGAACAGCCTAAACTGACAGTTGACAGGTAGAAAACAAAGATGGTGTTCAGCGTTTTCCTGCTCAAATGAGCGGACTGTTGAAAATAGGAATCGGGGGATTACTTTTCACAAGTAAGATTTAACATTAACGTACTATTGTTTGTATTTTATGAAAATAATATTACCACAGAGTTGAGAAGGAGCAAAGATCTTCAATATTCGTATGTGAAAATCACAAATAAATCTTCTGGGGGAGGATGACCCCCCTACAGGGGTTTGGTTTACAAACTTTCAGCCCCACCTAAAACAAAATTCACCAGCCGCCACTGATTATGATGCGTTCTCATTTTAGGCAAAATATAAGACAATATTTTCTTAACAGTATAATTGTAACAAGGAATAAGTCTTCAAGTAACAATATTCAAATACTAACATTGTTGGGAAAGACAGCATTTGGTTTTATTCTGAATCCAGTGAAACAGATTGGTGGTTTTAGCTGATATAAAGACTTTCAGGTGTTTATTTATGTTTAAGTATTTGGCAGACGCTTTTATCCAAAGCGACATACATAAAAAATACATATATAACAATCACTGTAAACATGATCATTTAAGGGAAGAATGTAATACAAATATCAATACAAAGTGTCAAGACAGAATAAACTCTCTGCTGCTGCAGCAACAGAGATACGGTCTATAAGATATATAGATATCTAATGTATTCATACATTGTTTATGTAGGATATACGCATGTTTATATAACCTAATCATATTGTTTCTTCAATTTAAAAATAGCTGACCGTTTTTTCCCCCTTCTCTGGGATTATATTCCCAGTTTTGATCTCGGACGTCTGGTCATTTATAGCGTATAAGAATATTATATTACTGTTAAGCAAACTATGAATAATAAAACACACCAAAACATGTGTCCATTATCATAGCTACACGTATGACAAAAGCGCGTGAAAATCAGTGGTATTCAGTGAGGTAAGATGAATTAAATGCGCTGACAGTTCATTGCTCCTGCCAAATGAATTGCACTGAGTGGAGCGGATCACCACTCCAAGATGGCGGCCCCGTGTCTCGTCTGCGCCAGTAGGCAGTAGCGCTCGATGCTGCGTACCCTTATAAGATGTCTATGGTTATAACGTGAGCAGTGAGTTTGCAGCCTCACTGATTTAACTACACAGCAAACAAAAGTCACGTTACTTAGCCAATAAACGTTATCTTACATTCAAAACTTACCCTTCTTTGTGCAACTTCAAATGTCGAACGAAGTTGGAAGTTGTTGCGTCTCCGTCTGTAATATTCGAACAGCGTGATTTGCATACGGCAATTCGTTTTTTGTTGACCAAGTCGTAGTTTTTATACCCGAACGAAACCAACTTTGGCATAATTGTTTCTCACTGGCGCGTTGTTTGACAACTCTTGTTCATTGGTTGTCCTGCAATTTGATTGGATGAGAGCTGTGGGATGAAAACCACGTAGATCTAATTTGATTGGCTGTTGTACTGAGAGCACACACGCTGACAAGCAGCATACACGCTGATAGACCGACAAGTACAAAATGAAAGATACGGAGCGCTCCCAAATAACTTTTTAAGCTTTGGGTTTTGGGGAAAGTAGCAAGTCATGTCAAGTCAAAAGGCTCAAGTCCAAGTGAAGTCACAAGTCATTGATGTTAAAGTCTAAGTCGAGTTGCAAGTCTCTTTACATTTTGTCAAGTCGAGTCTAAAGTCATCAAATTCATGACTCGAGTCTGACTCGAGTCCAAGTCATGTGACTCGAGTCCACACCTCCGCTATTTAGTGTGTGTCAACATCTGTCTTCCACCTCCAGGTAAAAAAGGTCAACAAGTTTGAGTGTGGGGGGTGGGCATCACAAGAAGTTTGGGTGTGGGGGATGGGCATCACAAGAAGTTTGGGGGTGGGGTGTGGGGGTTGGACATCACAAGGAGTTTTCTGTCATTTCTTATTAGGAGTGCTTTTCATCCTAGCTGCTGCTTGTCTGTGTGCTCATAATGGAATCAAGATGCTTCAAAAGGGAGTCAGGCAGGAGTGTACATCTATCTGCTGCCCCCCTGTGGATCTATGCGGGGACTGCAGGACCCTCTCACTGACTCTTTGGCAGACCTTGGTGTCACTCACCTGGAAGACTGTTGCATGAAATAGTCAGTGTTACCAATACAATAATGACTGCTGCTCAACACAACAGCTGTACTTTCAAGTACTGCTTCAACAAATATTTAAAAATATTCTATCTATTATATTCTTATATATTCTAAATATTCAATCTATATTGTCAACACTCTCACCAAACAAACACTTAAAAAACAACTGTTTGTTTCAATCATGGTCAATTTAGTCTTTTTTGTTGTATTTGTCCCGCACATACTGCGAGACATATATACTCTACATACATTCGTACATACATACATACATACATACATACATACATATATATATATATATATATATATATATATATATATATATATATATATATATATATATATATATATATATATATATATATATATGTATATATATATATATATATATACATATATATATATATATATACATACACACATTCATACATACATACATATGTATATTCATACACACAATCATACTCACACCCTCATCACAAAATATGGCACACTGCTCAAGCTTAACCTATTTTTAGCATAACAATGTAAAAGGTTAATACAGTCCGCTCCTCTTTCTTCTTCCTTTTATATCTGCTTTCTTTCGTTGATAATAGAGGTAATTATTGTTATTCAATATAAATATTGTTGTTTATATTTGTATTTGTATTGCGCCATTTGTGCTGCAGTAATGTTTGTCATTTACTTCACTGTGGAGGGGGGCGTGGCCTGCGGGCCTGCCGCGGAACCGGGTGTGCCAGGACCGGCCTCGAAGACAGCGATGGGTGAGTAGATGGCCCAGGTGGGCCTTGTTATCTAATCACCTGTCGCCTTTATTAGCAGCAGCCGGATTGAGACACATGGTTGGAGTTGGAGTGGGAGCCAGAGAGAGAGAGAGAGAGAGACACAAACTCAGAAAAAAACATTTTGCTGGAAAGCAAAGCCTTGCACGATTGATGAAAATAAAACAGTGTTATACCCTGAATACCGGGCTCTCCTGGCAGTGTGTGGTGGTCCGAGGAACCCACTAGAGGGCAACCTCTACATTTGGCGCCCAACAAGCCGGACCACCGGAGGAGATGGAAGCCGACCCCCTGGCAGTATTGACGAACATTTTTGCGGAGGTGACGGCAGGCAGCCATGGACAGCTAGAGGCGGTCCGCCAACAAGTGGCCCAGCAGAGCCAAATCTTGCAGGTGCTGGCGGACTGGGTAGGAGCGGCACCGCCAACATCAAGGGCCGTCTCCATGCAGCGCATGGGGGAAAAGGAGGACCCCTATGCCTTCATAAACATTTTTGTGGCCACAGCGGAGGCATGCGCGTGGCCGAGAGAGGAGTGGGGAGTGTGTCTACTGCCGCTGCTGGTGGGGGCGGCGCAGCGGGCGGAACTTAGCTTACCGGCACTTAGCTTACCGGCAGCCTCCCGCATGCACTTCCCGGACCTGAGGAGGGTAGCGCTGGACCGAACCGGTTGCACCGCCGAGGGCCACCGACGCCGGTTACGGGCGCTGTGTCTGGGGACGGAGGACCGCCCGTTCGTGCTCGGGCAGTAGCTCCGGGACGCGGCAACACGTTGGCTGCAGCCAAGAGAGGGCGACGACTAGGTGATGGAGCGGCTGGTCACGGAGCAGTTCTTGGAGGCTATTCAAGCGGGGACGGCGGCCTGGGTCCGTTACCACCGGCCCCAAATCTGGCCATAGCAGTGACGCTCGCCGAGGACCACCTAGAGGTCACATTGAGACCAGCCCGGGTGTTACGGTGCGGTCTGGGCCCTACAGGCTCCCCGAACACAAACACAAAGTGGTTCGGGAGGAATTAAAGTCTATGCTGGAGTTAGGGGTAATAGGAGAGTCACACAGTGCGTGGTGCAGCCCCATCGTTCTGGTAGGGAAGAAGGATGGGTTGATGCGGTTCAGTGTGGATTACCGCAGGGTAAATGAGGTGTCACGTTTTGACGCCTACCCAATGACCAGGGTCGACGAGCTCCTGGATCGGCTGGGCACTGCTAGTTTTTTCACGACACTGGATTTGACCAAGGGCTACTGGCAGATTCCCTTGTCACCAGAGTCCAAGGAAAAAACGGCATTTTCCACTCAGGAAGGATTGTACTAATTCGTGACACTTCCGTTCAGCTTGTTCGGTGCAATCGCCACGTTCCAGCGCCTCATGGACAGGGTGCTGCGCCCTCACGCGGCATACGCGGCCGCCTATCTTGATGACGTCATCATCCAGAGTGGCTGCTGGGAAGAACACATGCAGCGGGTGGGGGCGGTGCTCGAGTCCGGCCGGACGGCTTCCCGGCCTGCGTCTGGCGGTGGAGGGGGGCGTGGCCTGCGGAGCTGCCCGGAACGGGGTGTGCCAGGACCGGCGTCGAAGACAGCGACGGGTGAGTAGATGGCCCAGGTGGGCCTTGTTATTTAATCACCTGTCGCCCTTATTAGCAGCAGCCGGAATGAGACAAATGGTTGGAGTTGGAGTGGGAGCAAGAGAGAGAGAGAGAGACACAAACTCAGAAAAATACATTTTGCTGGAAAGCAAAAGCCTTGCACGATTTATGAAAATAAAACAGTGTTATACCCTGAATTCCGGGCTCTCTTGGCAGTGTGTGGTGGTCTGAGGAACCCACTAGAAGGCAACATCTACATTCACTAATTTGTTCTTCTTTAAAAAGGTCATATTTGTACATTTGTTGATGTAGTTCTGTTGTTGTTGTTGTTGTTGTTGTCTCTCTGTATGCCCCCGCAGTTTGTTTGTTTTTCCTAAGCTGCTGCACCTGCCTTTAAGTGTCAGGGAATGTCTTCTTTCTCAAATTTATTTTCAAAATAAATGTCTTCCGGGTTTTGAATGGAGAAATCATGTGTAAAAGCAAAACTTATGAACGTGTTACTGGACGTCAAACAGCTGAAAAGATGCATCCTTTATGAACTTATGAACGTGTTACTGCATGTCAAACAGCTGAAAAGATGCATCCTTTATGAAATGATGAACGTGTTACTGGACGTCAAACAGCTGAAAAGATGCATCCTTTATGAACTTATGAACGTGTGACTACATGTCAAACAGCTGAAAAGATGCATCCTTTATGAACTTATGAACGTGTTACTGCATGTCAAACAGCTGAAAAGATGCATCCTTTATGAACTTATGAACGTGTTACTGCATGTCAAACAGCTGAAAAGATGCATCCTTTATGAACATATGAACATGTGACTGAATGTCAAACAGCTGAAAAGAAGCATACTTTATGAACTTATGAACGTGTTACTGGATGTCAAACAGCTGAAAAGATGCATCCTTTATGAACTTATGAACTTGTTACTGGATGTCAAACAGCTGAAAAGATGCATCCCTTATGAACTTATGAACGTGTTACTGCATGTCAAACAGCTGAAAAGATGCATCCTTTATGAACTTATGAACGTGTTACTGTATGTCAAACAGCTGAAAAGATGCATCCTTTATGAACTTATGAATGTGTTACTGCATGTCAAACAGCTGCAAAGATGCATCCTTTATGAACGTGTGACTACATATCAAACAGCTAAAAAGATGCATCCTTTATGAACTTATGAACGTGTTACTGGACGTCAAACAGCTGAAAAGATGCATCCTTTATGAACTTATGAACGTGTGACTGCATGTCAAACAGCTGAAAAGATGCATCCTTTATGAACTTATGAACGTGTTACTGGACGTCAAACAGCTGAAAAGATGCATCTTTTATGAACTTATGAACGTGTTACTGCATGTCAAACAGCTGAAAAGATGCATCCTTCATGAACTTATGAACGTGTTACTGGACGTCAAACAGCTGAAAAGATGCATAATTTATGAACTTATGAACGTGTTACTAAATGTCAAACAGCTGAGAAGATGCATCCTCTATGAACTTATGAACGTGTGACTGCATGTCAAACAGCTGAAAAGATGCATCCTTTATGAACTTATGAACGTGTTACTGCATGTCAAACAGCTGAAAAGATGCATCCTTTATGAACTTATGAACGTGTTACTGGATGTCAAACAGCTGAAAAGATGCATCCTTTATGAACTTATGAACGTGTTACTGGACGTCAAACAGCTGAAAAGATGCATCTTTTATGAACTTATGAACGTGTTACTGCATGTCAAACAGCTGAAAAGATGCATCCTTTATGAACTTATGAACGTGTTACTGGATGTCAAACAGCTGAAAAGATGCATCCTCTATGAACTTATGAACGTGTGACTGCATGTCAAACAGCTGAAAAGATGCATCCTTTATGAACTTATGAACGTGTAACTGGACGTCAAACAGCTGAAAAGATGCATCCTTTATGAACTTATGAACGTGTTACTGGATGTCAAACAGCTGAAAAGATGCATCCTTTATGAACTTATGAACGTGTTACTGGATGTCAAACAGCTGAAAAGATGCATCCTCTATGAACTTATGAATGTGTGACTGCATGTCAAACAGCTGAAAAGATGCATCCTTTATGAACTTATGAACGTGTTACTGGACGTCAAACAGCTGAAAAGATGCATCCTCTATGAACTTATGAACGTGTGACTGCATGTCAAAAAGCTGAAAAGATGCATCCTTTATGAACTTATGAACGTGTTACTGGACGTCAAACAGATGAAAAGATGCATCCTTTATGAACTTATGAACGTGTTACTGGATGTCAAACAGCTGAAAAGATGCATCCTTTATGAACTTATGAACGTGTTACTGGATGTCAAACAGCTGAAAAGATGCATCCTTTATGAACTTATGAACGTGTTACTAAATGTCAAACAGCTGAAAAGATGCATCCTCTATGAACTTATGAACGTGTGACTGCATGTCAAACAGCTGAAAAGATGCATCCTTCATGAACTTATGAACGTGTTACTGGACGTCAAACAGCTGAAAAGATGCATCCTTTATGAACTTATGAACGTGTTACTGGATGTCAAACAGCTGAAAAGATGCATCCTCTATGAACTTATGAATGTGTGACTGCATGTCAAACAGCTGAAAAGATGCATCCTTTATGAACTTATGAACGTGTTACTGGACGTCAAACAGCTGAAAAGATGCATCCTCTATGAACTTATGAACGTGTGACTGCATGTCAAACAGCTGAAAAGATGCATCCTTTATGAACTTATAAACGTGTTACTGGACGTCAAACAGCTGAAAAGATGCATCCTTTATGAACTTATGAACGTGTTACTGGATGTCAAACAGCTGAAAAGATGCATCCTTTATGAACTTATGAACGTGTTACTGGATGTCAAACAGCTGAAAAGATGCATCCTTTATGAACTTATGAACGTGTTACTAAATGTCAAACAGCTGAAAAGATGCATCCTCTATGAACTTATGAACGTGTGACTGCATGTCAAACAGCTGAAAAGATGCATCCTTCATGAACTTATGAACGTGTTACTGGACGTCAAACAGCTGAAAAGATGCATCCTTTATGAACTTATGAACTTGTTACTGGATGTCAAACAGCTGAAAAGATGCATCCTTTATGAACTTATGAACGTGTTACTGGATGTCAAACAGCTGAAAAGATGCATCCTCTATGAACTTATGAACGTGTGACTGCATGTCAAACAGCTGAAAAGATGCATCCTTTATGAACTTATGAACATGTTACTGGATGTCAAACAGCTGAAAAGATGCATCCTTTATGAACTTATGAACGTGTGACTGCATGTCAAACAGCTGAAAAGATGCATCC
This sequence comes from Entelurus aequoreus, assembly GCF_033978785.1. Lineage (NCBI taxonomy): Eukaryota > Metazoa > Chordata > Actinopteri > Syngnathiformes > Syngnathidae > Entelurus > Entelurus aequoreus. The sequence continues at coordinate 7,090,608 of NC_084756.1, read as the reverse complement.
TTTATGAACTTATGAACGTGTTACTAAATGTCAAACAGCTGAAAAGATGCATCCTCTATGAACTTATGAACGTGTGACTGCATGTCAAACAGCTGAAAAGATGCATCCTTCATGAACTTATGAACGTGTTACTGGACGTCAAACAGCTGAAAAGATGCATCCTTTATGAACTTATGAACGTGTGACTGCATGTCAAACAGCTGAAAAGATGCATCCTTTATGAACTTATGAACGTGTTACTGCATGTCAAACAGCTGAAAAGATGCATCCTTTATGAACTTATGAACGTGTTACTAAATGTCAAACAGCTGAAAAGATGCATCCTCTATGAACTTATGAACGTGTGACTGCATGTCAAACAGCTGAAAAGATGCATCCTTCATGAACTTATGAACGTGTTACTGGACGTCAAACAGCTGAAAAGATGCATCCTTTATGAACTTATGAACGTGTGACTGCATGTCAAACAGCTGAAAAGATGCATCCTTTATGAACTTATGAACGTGTGACTGCATGTCAAACAGCTGAAAAGATGCATCCTTTATGAACTTATGAACGTGTTACTGGACGTCAAACAGCTGAAAAGATGCATCCTTTATGAACTTATGAACGTGTTACTGGATGTCAAACAGCTGAAAAGATGCATCCTTTATGAACTTATGAACGTGTTACTAAATGTCAAACAGCTGAAAAGATGCATCCTCTATGAACTTATGAACGTGTGACTGCATGTCAAACAGCTGAAAAGATGCATCCTTCATGAACTTATGAACGTGTTACTGGACGTCAAACAGCTGAAAAGATGCATCCTTTATGAACTTATGAACGTGTTACTGGATGTCAAACAGCTGAAAAGATGCATCCTCTATGAACTTATGAATGTGTGACTGCATGTCAAACAGCTGAAAAGATGCATCCTTTATGAACTTATGAACGTGTTACTGGACGTCAAACAGCTGAAAAGATGCATCCTCTATGAACTTATGAACGTGTGACTGCATGTCAAACAGCTGAAAAGATGCATCCTTTATGAACTTATAAACGTGTTACTGGACGTCAAACAGCTGAAAAGATGCATCCTTTATGAACTTATGAACGTGTTACTGGATGTCAAACAGCTGAAAAGATGCATCCTTTATGAACTTATGAACGTGTTACTGGATGTCAAACAGCTGAAAAGATGCATCCTTTATGAACTTATGAACGTGTTACTAAATGTCAAACAGCTGAAAAGATGCATCCTCTATGAACTTATGAACGTGTGACTGCATGTCAAACAGCTGAAAAGATGCATCCTTCATGAACTTATGAACGTGTTACTGGACGTCAAACAGCTGAAAAGATGCATCCTTTATGAACTTATGAACTTGTTACTGGATGTCAAACAGCTGAAAAGATGCATCCTTTATGAACTTATGAACGTGTTACTGGATGTCAAACAGCTGAAAAGATGCATCCTCTATGAACTTATGAACGTGTGACTGCATGTCAAACAGCTGAAAAGATGCATCCTTTATGAACTTATGAACATGTTACTGGATGTCAAACAGCTGAAAAGATGCATCCTTTATGAACTTATGAACGTGTGACTGCATGTCAAACAGCTGAAAAGATGCATCCTTTATGAACTTATGAACGTGTTACTAAATGTCAAACAGCTGAAAAGATGCATCCTCTATGAACTTATGAACGTGTGACTGCATGTCAAACAGCTGAAAAGATGCATCCTTCATGAACTTATGAACGTGTTACTGGACGTCAAACAGCTGAAAAGATGCATCCTTTATGAACTTATGAACGTGTGACTGCATGTCAAACAGCTGAAAAGATGCATCCTTTATGAACTTATGAACGTGTTACTGCATGTCAAACAGCTGAAAAGATGCATCCTTTATGAACTTATGAACGTGTTACTAAATGTCAAACAGCTGAAAAGATGCATCCTCTATGAACTTATGAACGTGTGACTGCATGTCAAACAGCTGAAAAGATGCATCCTTCATGAACTTATGAACGTGTTACTGGACGTCAAACAGCTGAAAAGATGCATCCTTTATGAACTTATGAACGTGTGACTGCATGTCAAACAGCTGAAAAGATGCATCCTTTATGAACTTATGAACGTGTGACTGCATGTCAAACAGCTGAAAAGATGCATCCTTTATGAACTTATGAACGTGTTACTGGACGTCAAACAGCTGAAAAGATGCATCCTTTATGAACTTATGAACATGTGACTGCATGTCAAACAGCTGAAAAGATGCATCCTTTATGAACTTATGAACGTGTTACTGCATGTCAAACAGCTGAAAAGATGCATCCTTTATGAACTTATGAACGTGTGACTGCATGTCAAACAGCTGAAAAGATGCATCCTTTATGAACTTATGAACGTGTGACTGCATGTCAAACAGCTGAAAAGATGAATGGTTTAGTTTCTGCCATCATGTCATTGACATGTGAGGTCTTATTGGACTTTGTCACAAAGTGAACATAACGACTGAGTTGACATGTTGACATGTTGACATGTTGCTATGTTGACATGTTGCTATGTTGCTATGTTGCTATGTTGACATGTTGCTATGTTGACATGTTGCTATGTTGTTATGTTGACATGTTGCTATGTTGCTATGTTGACATGTTGCTATATTGACATGTTGACATGTTGACATGTTGCCTTGAGACAACAAGGTGGTTTCAGGCGTCATAGAGAGCACAAGACTTGCTGCCAGTAGAGTCCCTGCAGAGCAGGTACAGGAGCAGCTAGGACGGTCATTAGAAGACGCAGCAAATCAATCCTCGCAGGATTCCAACAACAACGACGACGACAACAACAGCAGATGGAAAGCTGCCAGTCGTCGCCTAATTAGGCTTTTCTTTGGATGCTGTGGTGTGTGGTGTACTTTAGATGCTGTGGTGTGTGGTGTACTTTAGATGCTGTGGTGTGTGGTGTACTTTAGATGCTATAGTGTGTGGTGTACTTTAGATGCTATGGCCGGTGGTGTACTTTAGATGCTATGTGTACTTTAGATGCTATGGTGTGTGGTGTACTTTAGATGCTATGGCCGGTGGTGTACTTTAGATGCTATGTGTACTTTAGATGCTATGGTGTGTGGTATACTTTAGATGCTATGGCCGGTGGTGTACTTTAGATGCTATGTGTACTTTAGATGCTATGGTGTGTGGTGTACTTTAGATGCTATGACCGGTGGTGTACTTTAGATGATATGTGTACTTTAGATGGTATGGTGTGTGGTGTACTTTAGATTGTATGGTGTGTGGTGTACTTTAGATGCTATGGTGTTTGGTGTACTTTAGATGCTATGATTGTACTTTAGATGCTATGGTGTGTGGTGTACTTTAGATGCTATGGTGTACTTTAGATGATATGGTGTGTGGTCTACATTAGATGCTATGATGTGTGGTGTACTTTAGATGCTATGGTGTACTTTAGATGGTATGGTGTGTGGTGTACTTTAGATGCTATGGCCGGTGGTGTACTTTAGATGCTATGTGTACTTTAGATGCTATGGTGTGTGGTGTACTTTAGATGCTATGGCCGGTGGTGTACTTTAGATGCTATGTGTACTTTAGATGCTATGGTGTGTGGTGTACTTTAGATGCTATGGCCGGTGGTGTACTTTAGATGCTATGTGTACTTTAGATGCTATGGTGTGTGGTGTACTTTAGATGCTATGACCGGTGGTGTACTTTAGATGATATGTGTACTTTAGATGGTATGGTGTGTGGTGTACTTTAGATTGTATGGTGTGTGGTGTACTTTAGATGCTATGGTGTTTGGTGTACTTTAGATGCTATGATTGTACTTTAGATGCTATGGTGTGTGGTGTACTTTAGATGCTATGGTGTACTTTAGATGATATGGTGTGTGGTCTACATTAGATGCTATGATGTGTGGTGTACTTTAGATGCTATGGTGTACTTTAGATGGTATGGTGTGTGGTGTACTTTAGATGCTATGGTGTGTGGTGTACTTTAGATGCTATGGTGTTTAGTGCACTTTAGATGGTAAAAGGTTAATACTGTGGACCCTGCACCATCCTCTCAGACTATGGTAAAAGGTTAATATTGTGGACCCTGCACCATCATCTCAGACTATGGTAAAATTGTAATACTGTGGACCCTGCACCATCCTCTCAGACTATGGTCAAATGTTAATAATGTGGACCCTGCACCATCCTCTCAGAAGTGTCTTCTATAGAAGTTGCTGAGAATTTTGGGTGGCATGCCAAATTTTCTCAGCCTTCTTAGGAAGTACAGTCGCTCTTGGGCTTTCTTTATTGTTTGTTGGGTGTTGTGAGCCCAGGTGAGGTCCTCGCTGATGTTGGTCCTGAGGAATGTAAAGGTTTTCACCCTGTCCACCTCTGTCTCCCCTATGTACAGAGGTGTGTACTGTGCACTCCTTCTCCGTGGGTCAATAATAATCTCCTTGGTCTTGTCTGTGTTCAAGGAGAGATTATTATCCTGACACCAGGCCACCAGTTCCGCTGCCTCCCTTCTGTACGCTGCCTCAGCTCCCCCGGTGATCAGTCCGACGACCGTAGTATCATCTGCAAACTTGATGATACAGGTGTTGTTCTGGGAGGCCACACAGTCGTGTGTGAAGAGGGTGTACAACAGGGGGCTCAGCACGCAGCCTTGGGGGTCCCTGTGCTTAGAACCTTTGTGCCTGATGTCTGGTTGTTGACTCTGACTGACTGGGGCCAGTTTGTGTGAAAGTTCAGCACCCAGTCACAGAGAGCCGGTGTCAGACCAACAGTGAGGAGTTTAGCAGTGAGTTTGTGTGTGATGACCGTTAAAAGCAGAGCTGTAGTCGATGAATAATAGCCTGGCATAGGTGTCCTTACCCTCCAAGTGGGTGGTGTGGATGACGGTGTTGACTGCATCCTCAGTGAACCGGTTCTACCGGTAGGCAAACTGTAGAGGGTCCAGTGTGTCTGGGATGTTCTTCTTGATGTGTGACATGACTATCCTCTCGAAGCACTTCATCACTATTTGGGTGATAGCAACAGGATGATAGTCATTCAGACAGGTCACAGTGTTTTTCTTTGGCAGGGGCACGATGGTGGTGGTCTTGAAGCAGGTGGGCACAACAGCTTGTTGTATATGTCAGCAAGTACGTCAGCTAGCTCTGATGAACAGATTCTGAGGGCCCGGCCAGGGATGTTGACTGGGCCGGCTGCCTTCCGTGGGTTTGTTCTCCTCAGAACTGTACGTACCTCTGCTGTTATCACAGTGAGTGGTGGGTCCTGCGGGCGCTCCGTGGTCAGAACCCCTGTCTGTTGGTTGGTGTTGAGGACCTCGAAGCGGGCGTAGAACTCATTCAGCTCATCTGACAGTGAGGTTTGGCTGTTTGTGATCCCCCTGCTCCCCTGCTTGTAGTCTGTGATGTGTTGCAGGCCTTGCCACATGTGCCGGGAATCTGTGGTGGAGAATAATCCCTCCAGTTTTAGTCTGTATTGTCCTGATTGATCTACACAGGTCATATCTGGCCTTCTTGTAGTCCTCAGCATTGCCTGAGACAAATGCAGTGGAGTGGGCATGTAGCTTGGACCGAACATCACAGTTAATCCAGGGTTTTTGGTTTGGGTATATCTTGTATTGTTTTGTGGGAACAATGTTTTCCACACATGTGCTGATGTAGCCAGTTACACTGGAAGCATATTCCTCTATGTCCACAGTACCGTCATCTCTCTGAGCAGCAGTTTTGAACATGTCCCAGTCTGTACTCCCAAAGCAGTCCTGAAGCACTAGTTCAGTGTCTTCATTCCACACTTTAACAGTTTTACTCACTGGGGCGGGGGGCTTGCTTGAGGCGCTGTCTGTACGCTGGATATAGAAAAGCTGAGATGTGATCAGATAGTCCAAAGTGTGGTCAGGGTACAGCCTTGTAGGCTTCCCTCACGTTGAAGTACATCTGGTCCAGAGTGTTTTTCTCTCTCGTAGGAAAGTTCACATACTGATGGTATTTCGGGAGGATACTCTTTAGGTTGCGGTGGTTAAAATCCCCAGCTACTGTGAACGCAGCATCAGGGTGTGCGGTCTCTTGTTTACTGATGACGTCATGCAGCAGCCCCAGAGCTGTAGTGGAGTCCGTCTATAGCGGGACGTAAACAGACAGTATAAACACTGCACTGAACTCCCTTGGCAGGTTTAAAGGTCTGCATTTCACCATCAAAAAGTCAATGTTGTTCGAGCAGTGTCTTTTAACCACCTGTACGTCCGAGCACCAGCTGTTACTCACGTAAACACAGACGCCGCCGCCTATCGCCTTTCTTGAAGCCATTGTCCGGTCTCCACGGTAGACTGAGTGTGTTGCTAGCTGGATGGCAGAGTCTGGGATGCTGTCCGAAAGCCAGGTTTCCGTGAAAATAAGAGCACAGCATTCTCTCAGTTCACGCTGGGATGTGATCCTGGTTCTCAGCTCATCCAGCTTGTTGTCGAGCGAGCGCACGTTAGCTAGCAGCAGGCTAGGTAGTGGTGGTCGTGTAGCTCTAGCCTTTAGTCTAGCATGTAGCCCTGCTCTCTTGTCTCTCTAGCCTTTAGTCTAGCATGTGTTCTCGCTCTCTTGCCTCTCCGCCTTGTTGTTTTGGTCTGGCTGTGGTTGGCGGGGTCTCGTCGTAGCAGAAAGTTGAAGTCCGTCAGACTATAAGTGAGCTCATGGTGAGCTTTTCCCATGTCCAGAAGTGCATCTCTGTTATATCTCACTGTTGCATGCAATAACTTTGCATTTAGGATGCAAATTAGGACTATAATAAATAAAAAACGTAGTTGTTATCGGGAGGACGACGCAAAGACGTCAGCCACGGGGGGCGCCATCTAATACATAGAATAAAATAGAATATATCTTTATTGTCATTGTACATTGTACAACAAAATTGTTTTCTCTTCCGGAAATCCATGATCAGCTCCTTGGTCTTGGTGGTGTTAAGGACCAGGTTGTTTTCCCTGCACCACCCAGTCAGCCGCTCCACTTCATTTCGGTAGGCAGACTCATCCCTCCCAGAAATGAGTCCCCATGTGGACGCTGTATCGGTCCGTTGTGGTGAAGAAGGAGCTGAGCCGGAAGGCAAAGCTCTCAATTTACCGGTCGATCCACGTTACCATCCTCACAAATGGTCATGAGCTTTGGGTTATGATGGAAAGGACAAGATCACGGGTACAAGCGGCCCAAATGAGTTTCTTCCGCCAGGTGGTGGGTCTCGACCGGAAGGAGGCCACGGGGAAGATCCAGGACACGTTGGGAAGACTATCTCTCCCGGCTAGCCTGGGAACGCCTCGGGATCCCCCGGGAGGAGCTGGACCAAGTGGCTGGGGAGAGGGAAGTCTGGGCTTCTCTGCTTAGGCTGCTGCCCCCGCGACCCCACCTCGGATAAGCGGAAGAAGATGGATGGATGGATAGATCAGGCCCACATGTTTGGGCACTTCCTGTTTGGAAAGTGAGAGGAACAACCCTGATGTTGGAACTGACATCTTCTCTCCAGCACATGACCAAGAAAAATGTGTCAACCAAACATTTTTTATTGTGAAGGAAGATTGTCAGCTATTGCTAGTGTACCTAATGAAGTGTCCATCATCTTCTATGCTTGGTGCCACCTGTATGCTCCTGTCCTGGCTCCTCCCTTCTCACTCTTCTGCTACCTGACAAAGACTGTCTGCCTTCTGCTTATTGCACCAACGTTTAAATCCAGCACCTGCTCTGCCATTCCTGCGTTGCCAAAAGGAGTGGCGCCTGCCACCTCGCCACGCTGTGACTTTGGCAGCCATTGGTGCTACCATCTGCTCCTTGACAACAACACTTGTCACTTCCAAGTCTCTCACTGCAGCAGGATCATTAGTGGAGATGATGTCATTCATTAGTGGACATGATGTCATGTAGCAGAGGAGAAAGACTGTATTATTTTAATCTGTTGTTAGCATGATGATGTTGGCATGATGATGTTAGCATGATGTTGTTAGCATGATGATGTTAGCATGATGATGTTAGCATGATGATGGACAGACCACATGTCAGGGCAGGTAATGCAGGACCACGCCCGCCAACTGCCTGAGAAGCCAAGGAACATGTTTGACAGCAAGGATTCTCTGGTCTACCAAAGAGGTCCTGAGTGCCAGGTCTTAACTCACCTAATTCACCTAACTTACCTAACTCACCTAACTCACCTAACTTACCTAAATCACCTAAATCACCTTACTACCTAACTTACCTAACTCACCTAATTCACGTAACTCACCTAAATCACCGAACTTACCTAACTCACCTAACTCACCTAAATCACCTTACTACCTAACTTACCTAACTCACCTAATTCACCTAACTTACCTAACTCACCTAAATCACCTAACTTACCTAACTCACCTAAATCACCTTACTACCTAACTTACCTAACTCACCTAATTCACCTAACTCACCTAAATCACCTAACTTACCTAACTCACCTAACTTACCTAACTTACCTAACTCATCTAACTCATCTAACTCACTTAACTCACCTAACTCACCTAACGTACCTAACGTACCTAACGTACCTAACTTACCTAACTCATCTAACTTACCTAACTCACCTAACTAACCTAACTCACCTAATGTACCTAACTCCTCTTACTCACATAACTCACCTAATTCACCTAACTTACCTAACTCACCTAAATCACCTTATTTACCTAACTCACCTAATTCACCTAACTTACCTAAATCACCTAACTTACCTAACTCACCTAAATCACCTTACTTACCTAACTCACCTAACTTACCTAACTCACCTAACTCACCTAACACATCTAACTCACCTAACTCACCTAACTTACCTAACTCACCTAACTTACATAACTCACCTAACTCACTAAACTCAACAAACTCACCTAACTCACCTAAGTCACCTAACTCGCCTAACTCACCTAAGTCACCTAACTTACCTAACTCACCTAAATCACCTTACTTACCTAAATTACCTAACTCACCTAACTTACCTAACTCACCTAACTCACCTAACTCACCTAACTTACCTAACTCACCTAACTTACATAACTCACCTAACTCACTAAACTCAACAAACTCACCTAACTCACCTAAGTCACCTAACTCGCCTAACTCACCTAAGTCACCTAACTTACCTAACTCACCTAAATCACCTTACTTACCTAAATTACCTAACTCACCTAACTTACCTAACTTACCTAACTCACCTAACTCATCTAACTTACCTAACTCACCTAACTTACCTAACTTACCTAACTTACCTAACTCACCTACCACACCTAAATCACCTTACTTACCTAACTTACCTAACTCACCTAACTCATCTAGCTTAACTAACTCACCTAACTCACCTAAATCACCTTACTTACCTAACTTACCTAACTCACCTAACTCATCTAACTTACCTAACTCACCTAACATACCAAACTCACCTAACTCATCTAACTTACCTAACTCACCTAACTCACCTAACTCACCTAACTTACCTAACTCACCTAACTCACCTAACTTACCTAACTTACCCATCTTTCCTCTCAGTTTTCATTTCCATTCATGTCACAGACTTCTTCTTCTTCTTCTTCTTCTTCTTCTTCTTCTTCAGGTCGCCTTCAGGATGAGTTTGCTGCCACCTAGTGGGAGGTTTGTGCATGGTTGAAGAATAATAAAGACTCTGAACCTTCACCACTACCCAAACATACCCTCTTGTCTTCACTATTGGCCACACCTGGATATAAGCCACACTCACTATATTTACAGAAAAAAATAACTCCCCATATATTAGCCACACCAGACTATAAGTAGCAGATATTTATGTTGTGAAATGAGTTATTTACACAAACATATTCTGTAAATGTTTATTTACATACTTTCATTGTTTCCAAACAGTGTCTGTAACAGGGCAGTAAAACGGTTGATCAAACAAAACGTCAGTCATGTTCATGGAGCCACTAGCTGCGCAAGCTAGCTCTTCAGTCAGCTAAACAGACTCAATAACTCCACGCTGACATGTTGGTGAATTTACTGAGGAATTTGTGAAAGTGAAACAATACAAAAAGAATGTAAGTTAATAATACTAAAAAAGTCACTTGAAAACCTGTTAGCATATTAGCTAATGCTAACTATGCTAGCTTGATTACATAATGATAGCAGGTACAAATATGCATGAAAACACTCCTACAGACATCACACATGGGACGCTTTAGTAAGTAAGAATAGTTTTAGTTATATTGTAAAACTTACAAACGTTGTTGGAGTGATGAATGAAGAATACATACAAGTAGAAATGCTATGGAGGAATAGTAGACGGAAAGGCACTTCTACTTCCGGTTCAAAGCACCTCCAAAAGATCAATCAATCAATCAATGTTTATTTATATAGCCCTAAATCACAAGTGTCTCAAAGGTGGCACTGTAGCACAAACAATAACACGCCTTTTAAGGTCTTAGCATGTTTTGTCTTTTTTTACTATTAGCATTATGGTCGTCAGTGAAGAAAAGTCCACATGAATTAGCTGCACACTTCTATAAGCCGCAGGGGGTAAAGTGTAAGGAAAAAGTAGCGACTTACAGACTGGAATTTAGGGTGTGTACATTTTCAGCTGTTTACTCCATCACTTCTTCACTTATTGTTAATGGAACCAAATCAAAGTGTGACTCCTCCTTCTATTTAACATGTTCCAATCACAGACAGGCAGGAGGTCAAAAGTCTGTGTCCATGCGGGAGGTCCAGATCCAAAAAGGGGCAGCCAGGGAACCAGAGGGGAATACGGGGAGACGAGACACACCGCTGGTGGTCAGGGAACGGAGGAATGCAGCTGGAAGGACACGGAAACACCAGACAAATGAACACAGGGGTGGAGAAAAACAAAGAGAGAACGCAGGTTTGCTCTGGCTTAAGAAGCCCGGCGTCTCATTAGCTTCAGGTGTGCAGATTGCTGATTGATTGCAGCTGTGCAACGGCGCAGGTGAGCACTTGGAGGTGAGCTCAGGGCAGCGCACAGATGAATGTGCACTGGAGTGCGCCCGGGGCGTGACACTTGGTTCTTCAACAAAGACTTCTTCTAAGACCTGATGGTGTGTTTAAGAATCATGGAAACTGTGGGTCTTCTAAGACCTGATGCTGTGTTTTAGACTCATGGAGACTGTGGGTCTTCTAAGACCTGATGCTGTGTTTTAGACTCATGGAGACTGTGGGTCTTCTAAGACCTGATGCTGTTTTTTTAGACTCATGGAGACTGTGGGTCTTTTAAGATCTGATGGTGTGTTTTAGACTCATGGAGACTGTGGGTCTTCTAAGATCTGATGGTGTGTTTTAGACGCATGTAGACTGTGGGTCTTCTAAGACCTGACGGTGTGTTTTTGACTCATGGAGACTGTGGGTCTTCTAAGATCTGATGGTGTGTTTTAGACTTATGGAAACTGTGGGTCTTCTAAGACCTGATGGTGTGTTTTAGACTCATGGAGACTGTGGATCTTCTAAGATCTGATGGTGTGTTTTAGACTCATGGAGACTGTAGGTCTTCTAAGGCCTGATGGTTTGTTTTAGACTCATGAAAACTGTGGGTCTTCTAAGACCTGATGGTGTGTTTTAGACTCATGGAGACTGTAGGTCTTGTAAGATCTGATGGTGTGTTTTAGACTCATGGAGACTGTAGGTCTTCTAAGATCTGATGGTGTGTTTTAGACCCATGGACACTGTGGGTCTTCTAAGCCCTGATGGTGTGTTTTAGACTAATGAAGACTGTGGGTCTTCTAAGACCTGATGGTGTGTTTTAGAATCATTGAAACTGTGGGTCTTCTAAGACCTGATGCTGTGTTTTAGACTCATGGAGACTGTGGGTCTTTTAAGATCTGATGGTGTGTTTTAGACTCATGGAGACTGTGGGTCTTCTAAGATCTGATGGTGTGTTTTAGACTCATGTAGACTGTGGGTCTTCTAAGACCTGATGGTGTGTTTTAGACTCATGGAGACTGTGGGTCTTCTAAGACCTGATAGTGTGTTTTAGACTCATGGAGACTGTGGGTCTTCTAAAATCTGATGGTGTGTTTTAGAATCATGGAGACTGTGGGCCTTCTAAGACCTGATGCTGTGTTTTAGACTCATGGAGACTGTGGACCTTCTAAGACCTGATGGTGTGTTTTAGACTCATTGACACCGTGGGTCTTCTAAGACCCGATGGGGTGTTTTAGACTCATGGAGACTGTGGGTCTTCTAAGACCTGATGCTATGTTTTAGACTCATGGAGACTGTGGGTCTTCTAAGACCTGATGCTGTGTTTAAGACTCATGGAGACTGTGGGTCTTCTAAGACCTGATGCTGTGTTTTAGACTCATGGTGACTGTAGGTCTTCTAAGACCTGATGCTGTGTTTTAGACTCATGAACACTTTGGGTCTTTTAAGACCTAATGGTGTGTTTTAGACTCATGGAGACTGTAGGTCTTCTAAGACCCGATGGTGTGTTTTAGATTTATGGAGACTGTAGGTCTTCTAAGACCTGATGCTGTGATTTAGACTCATGGAGACTGTGGATCTTCTAAGATCTGATGGTGTGTTTTAGACTCATGGAGACTGTAGGTCTTCTAAGGCCTGATGGTTTGTTTTAGACTCATGAAAACTGTAGGTCTTCTAAGACCTGATGGTGTGTTTTAGACTCAGGGACAATGTGGGTCTTCTAAGACCTGATGGTGTGTTTTAGACTCATTGACACCGTGGGTCTTCTAAGACCCGATGGGGTGTTTTAGACTCATGGAGACTGTGGGTCTTCTAAGACCTGATGCTATGTTTTAGACTCATGGAGACTGTGGGTCTTCTAAGACCTGATGCTGTGTTTAAGACTCATGGAGACTGTAGGACTTCTAAGACCTGATGCTGTGTTTTAGACTCATGGTGACTGTAGGTCTTCTAAGACCTGATGCTGTGTTTTAGACTCATGAACACTTTGGGTCTTTTAAGACCTAATGGTGTGTTTTAGACTCATGGAGACTGTAGGTCTTCTAAGACCCGATGGTGTGTTTTAGATTTATAGAGACTGTAGGTCTTCTAAGACCTGATGCTGTGATTTAGACTCATGGACACAGTGGGTCTTCTAAGATCGGATGGTGTGTTTTAGAATCATGGAGACTGTGGGTCTTCTAAGACCTGATGGTGTGTTTTAAACTCTTGGAGACTGTGGGTCTTCTAAGACCTGATGGTGTGTTTTAGACTCATGGAGACTGTGGGTCTTCTAAGACCTGATGGTGTGTTTTAGACTCATGGAGACTGTGGGTCTTCTAAAATCCAATGGTGTGTTTTAGAATCATGGAGACTGTGGGTCTTGTAAGACCTGATGGTGTGTTTTAATCTCTTGGAAACTGTGGGTCTTCTAACACCTAATGGTGTTTTTTAGACTCATGGAGACTGTGGATCTTCTACGATATGATGGTGTATTTTAGACTCAGAGAGACTGTGGGTCTTCTAAGACCTGATGGGTTTTTGTACAATTATGGAAACTGTGGGTCTTCTAAGACCCGATGGTGTGTTTTAGACTTATGGACACTGTGGGTCTTCTAAGACCTGATGGTGTGTTTTAGACTCATGGACACTGTGGGTCTTCTAAGACCTGATACTATGTTTTAGACTAATGGAGACTGTGGGTCTTCTCAGACCTGATGCTGTGTTTAAGACTCATGGAGACTGTAGGACTTCTAAGACCTGATGCTGTGTTTTAGACTCATAGAAACTGTGGGTCTTCTAAGACCTCATGGTGTGTTTCAGACTCATGAACACTTTGGGTCTTTTAAGACCTGATGGTGTGTTTTAGACTCATGGAGACTGTGGGTCTTCTAAGACCCGATGGTGTGTTTTAGACTTATGGAGACTGTAAGTCTTCTAAGACCTGATGCTGTGATTTAGACTCAGGGACGCAGTGGTTCTTCTAAGATCTGATGGTGTGTTTTAGAATCTTGGAAACTGTCGGTCTTCTAAGACTTGATGGTGTGTGTTAGACTCATGGAGACTGTGGGTCTTCTAAGACCTGATGGTGTGTTTTAGACTCATGGAGATTGTAGGACTTCTATGACCTGATGCTGTGTTTTAGACTCATGGAGACTGTGGGTCTTCTAAGATCTGATGCTGTGTTTTAGACTCATGAACACTTTGGGTCTTTTAAGACCTGATGGTGTGTTTTAGACTCATCAAAACTGTGGGTCTTTTAAGACCTGATGGTGTGTTTAGACTCATGGAGACTGTGGGTCTTCTAAGACCTGATGCTGTGTTTTAGACTCATGGAGACTGTGGGTCTTCTAAGATCTGATGGTGTGTTTTAGACTCATGGAGACTGTGGGTCTTCCAAGGCCTGATGGTGTGTTTTAGAATCATGGAGACTGTGGGTCTTCTAAAATCCAATGGTGTGTTTTAGAATCATGGAGACTGTGGGTCTTGTAAGACCTGATGGTGTGTTTTAATCTCTTGGAAACTGTGGGTCTTCTAACACCTAATGGTGTTTTTTAGACTCATGGAGACTGTGGATCTTCTACGATATGATGGTGTATTTTAGACTCAGAGAGACTGTGGGTCTTCTAAGACCTGATGCTGTGTTTTAGACTCATGGAGACTGTGGGTCTTCTAAGATCTGATGGGTTTTTGTAGAATTATGGAAACTGTGGGTCTTCTAAGACCCGATGGTGTGTTTTAGACTTATGGACACTGTGGGTCTTCTAAGACCTGATGGTGTGTTTTAGACTCATGGTGACTTTCGGTCTTCTAAGACCTGATGCTGTGTTTTAGACTCATGGACACTGTGGGTCTTCTAAGACCTGATACTATGTTTTAGACTAATGGAGACTGTGGGTCTTCTCAGACCTGATGCTGTGTTTAAGACTCATGGAGACTGTAGGACTTCTAAGACCTGATGCTGTGTTTTAGACTCATATAAACTGTGGGTCTTCTAAGACCTCATGGTGTGTTTCAGACTTATGAACACTTTGGGTCTTTTTAGACCTGATGGTGTGTTTTAGAATCATGGAGACTGTGGGTCTTGTAAGACCTGATGGTGTGTTTTAATCTCTTGGAAACCGTGGGTCTTCTAACACCTAATGGTGTTTTTTAGACTCATGGAGACTGTGGATCTTCTACGATATGATGGTGTATTTTAGACTCAGAGAGACTGTGGGTCTTCTAAGACCTGATGCTGTGTTTTAAACTCATGGAGACTGTGGGTCTTCTAAGATCTGATGGGTTTTTGTACAATTATGGAAACTGTGGGTCTTCTAAGACCCGATGGTGTGTTTTAGACTTATGGACACTGTGGGTCTTCTAAGACCTGATGGTGTGTTTTAGACTCATGGTGACTTTGGGTCTTCTAAGACCTGATGCTGTGTTTTAGACTCATGGACACTGTGGGTCTTCTAAGACCTGATACTATGTTTTAGACTAATGGAGACTGTGGGTCTTCTCAGACCTGATGCTGTGTTTAAGACTCATGGAGACTGTAGGACTTCTAAGACCTGATGCTGTGTTTTAGACTCATAGAAACTGTGGGTCTTCTAAGACCTCATGGTGTGTTTCAGACTCATGAACACTTTGGGTCTTTTAAGACCTGATGGTGTGTTTTAGACTCATGGAGACTGTGGGTCTTCTAAGACCCGATGGTGTGTTTTAGACTTATGGAGACTGTAGGTCTTCTAAGACCTGATGCTGTGATTTAGACTCAGGGACACAGTGGTTCTTCTAAGATCTGATGGTGTGTTTTAGAATCTTGGAAACTGTCGGTCATCTAAGACTTGATGGTGTGTGTTAGACTCATGGAGACTGTGGGTCTTCTAAGACCTGATGGTGTGTTTTAGACTCATGGAGATTGTAGGACTTTTATGACCTGATGCTGTGTTTTAGACTCATGGAGACTGTGGGTCTTCTAAGATCTGATGCTGTGTTTTAGACTCATGAACACTTTGGGTCTTTTAAGACAAGATGCTGTGTTTTAGACTCATGAACACTTTGGGTCTTTTAAGACCTGATGGTGTGTTTTAGACTCATCGAAACTGTGGGTCTTTTAAGACCTGATGGTGTGTTTAGACTCATGGAGACTGTGGGTCTTCTAAGACCTGATGCTGTGTTTTAGACTCATGGAGACTGTGGGTCTTCTAAGATCTGATGGTGTGTTTTAGACTCATGGAGACTGTGGGTCTTCCAAGGCCTGATGGTGTGTTTTAGAATCATGGAGACTGTGGGTCTTCTCAGACCTGATGCTGTGTTTTAGACTCATGGAGACTGTGGGTCTTCTAAGACCTGATGGTGTGTTTTAGAGTCATGGAGACTGTGGGTCCTCCAAGATCTGATGGTGTGTTTAATACTCATGGAGAATGTGGTTCTTTTAAGACCTGATGCTGTGTTTTAGATTTGGGATCAGTAGAAGTCCAGCAGAGTTTAAAGTCTAATACAAACATAGTCTGTGTTACTTCTCATCATGTGGAGTCCAAGCGCCACATTATCTGTGACCTTGGCCTTCACCTTGACGGGGATCATGTGACCACGTAATGATTTGGTTCTGGCAGGGATCTCTGCTGCTGGACCACTGCTCTATTGATCTCTCTCTCTCTCTCTCTCTCTCTCTCTCTCTCTCTCTCTCTCTCTCTCTCTCTCTCTCTCTCTCTCTCTCTCTCTCTCTCTCTCTCTCTCTCTCTCTGTCTCTCTGTCTCTCTCTCTCTTCCTCTCTCTCTCACTCTCTCTCCTCTCTCTCTCTCTCTCTCTCTCTCTCTCTGATGAATGGAGGGTACTTGGTGGTGGTCCCTCACAGTTATTGATGACTGGATGGAGGGTGATAATAAATATTTTGTTGTTGCAAAGTTACTCTGGAGACTGACATTGTGTTTATCATATTTATTTTTTATATATTTTCATGACAGTATTTTTCAACTTTATTTTCTTAACTTAATCTTTTTAAAAGGGTCTTATCATATTTACTTGTACATGTCAACACTTCCTGGTGGTCTACAGAACATGTTGCATAGATGATGTTCTACACACTTTCTTCTTTTCATTTTCCTCAAGGAACTCTCCTGAAGGAATCAATAAAGTACTATCTTCAACTCACTTGCTCACCCTCTCTTCAGGATGTAGTGTCTTACACACACACACACACACACACACACACACACACACACACACACACACACACACACACACACACACACACACACACACACACACACACACACACACACACACACACACACACACAAACACAAACAAACACACACACGTTAATCCTGCTACGTAACATTTCCATTCCTCAAAGTGTGTAAGTGGACTTACACGAGTGGAGTGGATGTTACGTAACATTTTCCATTCAAAAACACTTTTTGTCGCTTTGCAAACACGCTGGATGCTGAGGTTGCTATGGCGACAAAGTCCAGATACAACTTACTTGCCAAGACTACTGGGCTCCATCTTGTTTGCTGCTAGATGACCTCCTGAAAGTCAGTCAATAATTCATGTTTGATTTCAGGAAGGTAAATAAAACACTTATCAATTATATTATTATTAATAACATGCATTTAGCAATTATATTAATATTGATAACATGCATGTATCACTTATATTATTAATAATAACATGCATTCATCACTTATATTATTAATAATAACATGTATTTATCACTTATATTATTAATAATGCCATGCATTTATCACTTATATTAATAATAATAACATGCATTTATCACTTATATTATTAATAGTAACATGCATTTATCACTTATATTGATGATAATAATAACATGCATTTATTACTTATATTATTAATAATAACATGCATTTATCACTTTTATTGATAATAATAACATGCATTTATTACTTATATTATTAATAATAACATGCATTTATCACTTATATTGATAATAATAACATGCATTTATCACTTATATTATTAATAATAGCATGCATTTATCACTTATATTATTAATAATAACATGCATTTATCACTTATATCATTAATAATAACATGCATTTATCACTTATATTGTTAATAATAACATGCATTTATCACTTATTTTATTAATAATAGCATGAATTTATCACTTATATTATTAATAATAGCATGCATTTATCACTTATATTATTAATAATAACATGCATTTATCACTTATGTTATTAATAATAACATGCAATTAGCACTTATATTATTAATAATAACATGCATTTATCACTTATATTAATAATAATAACATGCATTTATCAATTATATTATTAATAATAACATGCATTTATCACTTATATTAATAATGATAACATGCATTTATCACTTATATTATTAATAATAACATGCATTTAGCACTTATATTATTAATAATAACATGCATTTATCACTTATATTAATAATAATAACATGCATGTATAACTTATATTATTGAAAATAACATGCATTTATCACTTATATTATTAATAATAACATGCATTTAGCACTTATATTGATAATAATAACATGCATTTATCACTTATATTGTTAATAATAACATGCATTTATCACTTATTTTATTATTAATAGCATGCATTTATCACTTATATTATTACTAATAACATGCATTTATCACTTACATTAATAATAATAACATGCATGTATCACTTAAATTATTGATAATAACATGCATGTATCACTTATATTATTAATAATAACATGCATTTATCACTTATATTATTAATAATAACATGCATTTATCACTTATATTGTTAATAATAACATGCATTTATAACTTATATTAATAATAATAACATGCATGTATCCCTTATATTATTAATAATAACATGCATTTATATCTTATATTAATAATTATAACATGCATTTATCACTTATATTATTAATAATAACATGCATTTATCACTTATATTATTAATAATAACATGCGTTTATCACTTATATTAATAATAATAACATGCATTTATCACTTATATTATTGATAATAACATGCATTTTTCACTTATATTATTAATAATAACATGCATTTAGCACTTATATTGATACTAATAACATGCATTTATCACTTATATTATTACCTTGCTCCTGATGGGTGCTGGTTAGTGCCTTGCATGGCAGCTCCCGCCATCAGTGTGTGAATGTGTGTGTGAATGGTTGAATGTGGAAATAGTGTCAAAGCGCTTTGAGTACCTTGAAGGTAGAAAAGCGCTATACAAGTATAACCCATTTATCATGTATTTATTAATAATAACATGCATTTATCACTTATATTATTAATAATAACATGCATTTATCACTTATATTATTAATAACATGCATTTATCACTTATATTATTAATAATAACATGCATTTATCACTTATATTATTAATAACATGCATTTATCACTTATATTATTACTAATAACATGCATTTATCACTTATATTGTTAATAAGATGCATTTATCACTTATATTATTAATAATAACATGCATTTATCACTTATATTATTAATAACATGCATTTATCACTTATATTATTAATAATAACATGCATTTATCACTTATATTATTAATAACATGCATTTATCACTTATATTATTAATAATAACATGCATTTATCACTTATATTATTAATAACATGCATTTATCACTTATATTATTAATAATAACATGCATTTATCACTTATATTATTAATAATAATATGCATTTATCAGTACACAGGTGTGTAATGATGTCATTACACAGGCGTGTCAACTGGGTTTAATATTTGTGATTATTTAAGTTCTTTATGGGTAAAAAGTGTTTGTGTTGTGTCATGATTGAGGTGGCAGGTGTCACAGTGTCACCTGTCCTAGTGTGCTCACCTGTGTGCTGAGTGGATGTGTTGAGTCACATGGTTGGCGTGACACTTGTGTTGGAAGTGACACATGTTGGTTCCTGGAAAGAGGCTAACGTGCCTCTGCTGCTATTTTGATCCTCTGACACTTGTGCTTCACTCTCCACACTCCACTCTATTTATTTATTTATTTATTTATTTCATTCTGACCAGCAGCAAAAGAGGTCAGGAGGTTTTTGGCGTCCCTTTAAGAGGATTTTCTCCCAGAGTGTTTGCTGCAGCAGCCTTTCTTCTTGCTGCCATATGGAGATGAAGATGTTGCACAATGGACTTCTTTCAGTCCCCTGGGGACTCATTAATGTTGGTCACCATGACAACGCCTTTCATGCAACATCAAACAACATGTTGTGTTGGACTAAAGTGTTGCTGTGACGACAAGAAGTGGTGTGTTGTGTTGTGTTGCTGTGAGGACAAGAAGTGGTGTGTTGTGTTGGTGTGAGGACAAGAAGTGGTGTGTTGTGTTGTGTTGGTGTGAGGACAAGAAGTGGTGTGTTGTGTTGGTGTGAGGACAAGAAGTGGGGTGTTGTGTTGCTGTGAGGACAAGAAGTGGTGTGTTGTGTTGGTGTGAGGACAAGAAGTGGTGTGTTGTGTTGGTGTGAGGACAAGAAGTGGTGTGTTGTGTTGGTGTGAGGACAAGAAGTGGTGTGTTGTGTTGGTGTGAGGACAAGAAGTGGTGTGTTGTGTTGGTGTGAGGACAAGAAGTGGTGTGTTGTGTTGCTGTGAGGACAAGAAGTGGTGTGTTGTGTTGGTGTGAGGACAATAAGTGGTGTGTTGTGTTAGTGTGAGGACAAAAAGTGTTGTGTTGTGTTGGTGTGAGGACAATAAGTGGTGTGTTGTGTTGTGTTGTGTTGGTGTGAGGACAAGAAGTGTTGTGTTGTGTTGGTGTGAGGACAAGAAGTGTTGTGTTGTGTTGTGTTGGTGTGACGACAAGAAGTGGTGTGTTGTGTTGTGTTGGTGTGAGGACAAGAAGTGGTGTGTTGTGTTGTGTTGGTGTGAGGACAAGAAGTGGTGTGTTGTGTTGTGTTGGTGTGACAACCATCATGTAGCCTTCAGCACCTTGGACAGCAGCGTGACAAGGAGGAGGAGGAGGAGGACGAGGAGGAGGAGGACAAGGAGGAGGAGGAGGAGGAGAAGGAGGAGGAGTAGGAGGACAAGGAGGAGGAGGACAAGGAGGAGGAGGAGGAGAAGGAGGAGGAGAAGGAGGAGGAGGATGATGACACCATCTTGTCTTCTCACTTTTATCCCCCTACTGTCAGGTCACCTGCTACAGGTGTGACACTCAACGACCACACACTGTACGCCACACCCTCCTGTTTGCTAGGAACGAGGTTTGGCTGCACGCCACATCATCTTGATGTTATATATGAACACACGCACACACACACACACACACACATATACAGTGTATATATATATATATATATATATATATATACATACACTGTTTTTTCAATTATTTGGTGAAATAATCAATTCATTCATTAATTAGTCAGAGTGAATGGAAATTGATTAGAGAACCTTTCAAAATAAAATTGTCTTGTGTTGTTGGAAAATTCCAGGAAATAAAAAAGTTAAATAGTTATTTTCTGTCAATTGTAACTCTAACTAAATTAACAAATTTAACTAATTGAAAATAATTGAGCATTTGTTTTTGTTTTAGGCGACTTTGATGTCATGCCTCAGTGAATGTTTTCAATTCCATTTTCTGAAATGAGGTCACCCTGAAGTCTGCAGGTGTCAAACTGGTTTCATTGAGGATCATGTGACTTTAACAGACCATAATATTATTTAAAACACTAATATATGATTAAATACATTAATACATGATTAAATACACTAATGTATTATTAAATGCATTAATATATGATTAAATACACTAATAAACAATTAAATACATTAATATATTGTTAAATACATCAATTATATTATTAATGACATTAATATAATTTTAAATACACTAATATATGATTAAACAACAATGTCAATACATTAATATATGCTTAAATACACTAATATATGATTAAATACACTAATATGTTATGAAATACGCGAATATATGATTAAATACACTAATATATTATTAAATGCATTAATATATGCTTAAATACACTAATACATGATTAAATACACTAATATAATATTAAATACATTAATATATTGTTAAATACATCAATTATATTATTAATGACATTAATATAATATTAAATACACTAATATATGATTAAATACACTAATATATTATTAAATACATTAATGTATGCTTAAATACACTAATATATGATTAAATACACTAATATGTTATTAAATACACTAATATATGATTCAATACACTAATATTTATTAAATACACTAATATATTATTAAATACATTAATATATGCTTAAATACACTAATATATGATTGAATACACTAATATATTATTAAATACAGTAATATATGATTAAATACAGTATTCTATGATTAAATACAGTAATATATGATTAAATACACTAATATATGATTAAATACAGTAATCTATGATGAAATACAGTAATATATGATTAATTACAGTAATATATAATTAAGTACAGTAATATATGATTAAATACACTAATCTATGATTAAATACAGTAATTAAGATTAAATACACTAATATATGATTAAATACAGTATGATTAAATACACTAATATATGATTAATTACAGTAATATATGATTAAATACAGTAATATATGATTAAGTACAGTAATATATGATTAAATACACTAATCTATGATTAAATACACTAATATATGATTAAATACAGTAATTAAGATTAAATACAGTAATATATGATTAAATACACTAATATATGATTAATTACAGTAATATATGATTAAATACAGTAATATATGATTAAGTACAGTAATATATGATTAAATACACTAATATATGATTAAATACACTAATCTATGATTAAATACACTAATATATGATTAAATACAGTAATTAAGATTAAATACAGTACTATGTGATTAAATACACTAATATATGATTAAATACAGTAATATATGATTAAATACACTAATATATGATTAAATACAGTAATATATGATTAAATACACTAATATATGATTAAATACAGTAATGTATAATTAAATACATGTGTGTACTCTACTGAAAACACAATCTGTAGATTTCACATTAAAAACTGATAATAAAAAAATGAAATGTCAAAATTCAGTGTTTAGTTTGTTTACAATTTAGGACTGAAATGGAAAAAAGTCCTGCTGTGTTTCTGTAACTATGGCAACTGTAACTATGGCAACTGAGCTGCCAGTTTTTGCCTGTAAGAATGTTGTACTGCTTCTACATTTACACAAATACACCATAAGAACGTTTCATTTCAAGATAAAACTACTTCCAGCTCGGTAGTGTCAAAGAAATGTGACAGTGACAGTAATATTCTGTAAAAACAACTTTAATGCTGTCTTAAAATATATTGTCACAATCTGAGAAGATATTAAAGTATTTACTTTTATTTTGGAAAAAAAAGAAAACATGTATTAACGAGTAAAATGTCCTTTGGTGCAGTACAAAAGTTTCCTGTCAAAAAGGAACATTTATAAAAAAAAGTGTTTCGGGGCCACATAAAAGGATGTGGCGGACCAGATTTGGCCCCCGGGTCCTGAGTTGGACACCCGTCATTTAGTGGCTGATTTCAGACTAAAATATCATTTAGTCTTATAAACTCCCTCCATATTTGTCCTGGGAAGGTTCCGGAAGCATCAAAAAGGATTTTAAAACGGATTCGTATAGTCACGTGACTAAAATAAACAAGTAACTAAGTGGACTACAAAATAAAGTCCTTGCTACATTTTACACGTCCGTGAAGACCTTGGGCACGCTGACGCAGTTGTGTGCGCGCACGTCGCCGGCCAAGTCCTCCTGGTTGGGGGCGCAGGGGGAGCGCGGCGGCGGCGGCGGCGGCGGCGGCGGCGGCTCCTCCCCGGGCTCCCGAGCGCTGACGTCGGCTAGGCGAGTGAGCTCGTCGGCGTCCGTCTCGCGGTGGTAGAAGTAGTTGAAGTTGGAGACGATGACGGGCACCGGCAGGGCGATGGTCAGCACGCCGGCGATGGCGCACAGCGAGCCCACCACCTTGCCGCCGACGGTCACCGGGTGCATGTCGCCGTAGCCCACCGTCGTCATGGTGACCACCGCCCACCAGAAGGCGTCCGGGATGCTGCTGAAGCTGGAGGTGGGCTCGTCCGCCTCGGCGAAGTAGACCGCGCTGGAGAAGAGGATGACGCCGATGAAGAGGAAGAAGATGAGCAGGCCCAGTTCTCGCATGCTGGCCTTCAGGGTCTGGCCCAGGATCTGGAGACCCTTGGAGTGACGCGAGAGCTTGAAGATGCGGAAGACCCGCACCAGGCGGACGACCCTGAGGATGGCCAGAGACATGGCCTGCTGACCCCCGCCGCTCCCGGCCTCCGCCAGCTCGGTGGCCAGCGTGACGAAGTAGGGCACGATGGCCACCACGTCGATGACGTTCATCAAGTCCCTGCAGAAGCGCGTCTTGCTGGGGCAGGCCGAGAAGCGCACCAGCAGCTCCAAGGAGAACCAGACGACGCACAAGGTCTCGATGACGAAGAAGGGGTCCGTGAAGGGACTCGGCGCGTCCGGGGTTCCGCTGGCGTTCCGCGGGTCCCGCTCGTCGCGGAACTCCGGCAGGGTCTCCATGCAGAAGATGACGATGGAGATGAGGATGACCAGCACCGACACGATGGCGATGCCCCGGGCCGGACCCGAGCTCTCCGGGTACTCGAACAGGAGCCAGATCTGCCTCTGGAAGTCTCGGTCCGGCAGGACGCGCTCGTCCTCCCCGAGGAAACCTTCGTCCTGGCGGAATCTCTCCATGGCGTCCTGGCCCAGCTGGTAGAAGAGGATCTCCTCGGAGAAGACGTCGATGGGCACGTTGGCGGGTCTGCGGATGCGTCCCCCGGACTGGTAGTAGTGCAGGATGGCGTCGAAGCTGGCTCGGTTCCGGTCGAAGAAGTACTCGTTCCTCAGCGGGTCGAAGTAGCGCATCCTCCGGCCGGGGTCGCCCAGGAGCGTGTCCGGGAACAGGCTGAAGGTTCTCAGCTGCGTCTCGAAGCGCAAGCCCGAGATGTTGATGACGACGCGCTCGCAGCCGCCCGGCTGGTGCGGACCCGCGCGCACCTTCTCCGCCGTCATGGCGTCAGCAGCCCCGGGGCCGCGGGTGACAGGAGCGCGCCCGGGTGCGTACAGGTGCTCCCGCGGGGAGGCGGGGGTGGAGCCACGCCCCTTCCGGAGCCCAGGTCGACCCCCCCCCCCCCCGACCCCCCTCTCTCTGACGCGCGGGAAAAGACTTGGTGGCGGGTCAATACATTAGGGACACCTGCTTAAAAAACACCCGCCTTTATCTGCACGTTGGTAGCTTTTCTTTGGGGGCGTGGTCTGTGACGTAGTGTGACATAATCCTACAAGACCGCATGAAACATGTCTGACTATTAAATGTAGAGCTGAGCAAATATAAAACACACTAGTGACTACACCTCTTACTACACCTCGGGGCGGTATAGCTCGGTTGGTAGAGCGGCCGTGCCAGCAACTTGAGGGTTGCAGGTTCGATCCCCGCTTCCGCCATCCTAGTCACTGCCGTTGTGTCCTTGGGCAAGACACTTTACCCACCTGCTCCCAGTGCCACCCACACTGGTTTGAATGTAACTTAGATATTGGGTTTCACTATGTAAAGCGCTTTGAGTCACTTGAGAAAAAGCGCTATATAAATGTAATTCACTTCACTTCACTCTTACTACACCTCTTACTACACCTTTTACTACACCTCTTACTACACCTCTTTCATCACTGCTGTCAAAGTCAGGGCCCAGGGGCCACAACTGGCCCCCACCTCTTATCTCTTCTTATACTGCATACACTAATAAACTTTCATATTTATATACTTATACTGCATACACTAATAAACATGTATATTTATATACTTATACTGCATACACTAATAAACATGTATATTTATATACTTATACTGCATACACTAATAAAGATGAATATTTATATACTTATACTGCATACACTAATAAACATGTATATTTATATACTTATACTGCATACACTAATAAACATGTATATTTATATACTTATACTGCATACACTAATAAACATGTATATTTATATACTTATACTGCATACACTAATAAACATGTATATTTATATACTTATACTGCATACACTAATAAACATGTATATTTATATACTTATACTGCATACACTAATAATGGGGGCGGCATGGCGTAGTGGGTAGAGCGCCCGTGTCAGAAACCTGAGGGCTGCAGGTTCGCTCCCTGCCTCTTACCATGCCGTTGTGTCCTTGGGCAGGACACTTCACCCTTGCCCCCGGTGCCGCTCACACCGGTGAATGAATGTTGAATGAATGATAGGTGGTGGTCGGAGGGGCCGTAGGCGCAAATTGGCAGCCACGCTTCCGTCAGTCTACCCCAGGGCAGCTGTGGCTACGAAAGTAGCTTACCACCACCAGGTGTGAATGAATGATGGGTTTTTAACATGTAAAGCGACTTTGGGTACTTAGAAAAGCGCTATATAAATCTCAGGTATTATTATTATTATTATTAATAATAAAGATGAATATTTATATACTTATACTGCATACACTAATAAACATTTATATGTATATACTTATACTGCATACACTAATAAACATGGATATGTATATACTTAAACTGCATACACTAATAAACATGTATATTTATATACTTATACTGCATACACTAATAAACATGTATATGTATATACTTATACTGCATACACTAATAAACATGGATATGTATATACTTATACTGCATACACTAATAAACATGTATATTTACATAATTATACTACATACACTAATAAACATGTATATTTATATACTTATACTGCATACACTAATAAACATGTATATTTACATAATTATACTACATACACTAATAAACATGTATATTTATATACTTATACTGCATACACTAATAAACATGTATATTTACATAATTATACTACATACACTAATAAACATGTATATTTATATACTTATACTGCATACACTAATAAACATGTATATTTACTGTATATACTTATACTGCATACACTAATACACCTTCATATTTATATACTTATACACTAATAATAAACATGTATATTTATATACTTATACTGCATACACTAATACACCTTCATATTTATATACTTATACTGCACACACTATTACACTTTCATATGTATATACTTATACTGCATACACTAATAAACTTTCATATTTATATACTCATACTGCATACACTAATAAACATGTATATTTATATACTTATACTGCATACACTAATAAACATGTATACTTATTTACTTATACTGCATACACTAATAAACATGTATATTTATATACTTGTACTGCATACACTAATAAACATGTATATTTATATACTTGTACTACATACACTAATAAACATGTATATCTATATACTTAGGGCAGCACGGTGGCGGAGGGGTTAGTGCATGTGCCTCACAATACGAAGGCCCTGAGTAGTCTTGGGTTCAATTCCGGGCTCGGGATCTTTATGTGTGGAGTTTGCATGTTCTCCCCGTGACTGCGTGGGTTACCTCCGGGTACTCCGGCTTCCTCCCACCTCCAAAGACATGCACCTGGGGATAGGCCCCTCCCACCTCCAAAGACATGCACCTGGGGATAGGCCCCTCCCACCTCCAAAGACATGCACCTGGGGATAGGCCCCTCCCACCTCCAAAGACATGCACCTTGGGATAGGCCCCTCCCACCTCCAAAGACATGCACCTTGGGATAGGCCCCTCCCACCTCCAAAGACATGCACCTGGGGATAGGCCCCTCCCACCTCCAAAGACATGCACCTGGGGATAGGCCCCTCCCACCTCCAAAGACATGCACCTGGGGATAGGCCCCTCCCACCTCCAAAGACATGCACATGGGGATAGGTTGATTGGCAACACTAGATGGTCCCTAGTGTGTGAATGTGAGTGTGAATGTTGTCTGTCTATCTGTGTTGGCCCTGCGATGAGGTGGCGACTTGTCCAGGGTGTACCCCGCCTTCCGCCCGATTGTAGCTGAGATAGGCTCCAGCACCCCCCGCGACCCCAAGAGGGAATAAGTAGAAAATGGATGGATGGATGGATGGAGCTATATACTTATACAGCATACTATAATAAACATGTATGTAACACTTATACATATTTTCAACATTGATATTTCCTCCCATCCATCTTCTTCCACTTATCCGATCTCGGGTCACGGGGGCAGCAGCCAAAGCAGAGAAGCACAGACTTCTCTCTGACAGATTATAAAAATGTATTATATGATTATATATTTTTATAACTAAACAAATACAAGTTCATACAAGCATTGTTTTCTTAAAATAAAAAAGTTATATATATATATATATATATATATATATATATATATATATATATATATATATATATATAATGCTAACATGTATATAATGCTAAAATGTGTATAATGCTAACATGTTTATAATGCTAATGTGTATAATACTAACAAGTGTTTCTATAGAGTGCACTGAGCTGTGTGAGAAATTTCAAGTCACTCCCTCCAGGGGATTGAATGACATGTGGTGTACAGGTGAGTGAAATAATAGGACAGGTGTGCAGGTGGAGACATGTGGTGTACAGGTGAGTGAAATAATAGGACAGGTGTGCAGGTGGAGACATGTGGTGTACAGGTGAGTGAAATAATAGGACAGGTGTGCAGGTGGAGACATGTGGTGTACAGGTGAGTAAAATAATAGGACAGGTGTGCAGGTGGAGACATGTTGTGTACAGGTTAATGAGATAATAGGGCAGGTGTGCAGGTGGAGACATGTGGTGTACAGGTGAGATAAATAATAGGACAGGTGTGCAGGTGGAGACACATTGTCAGGTGACTGAGAGTGTCTTGCATCCACAAATGTGGCGTGAAGGTGACTCCTCCCACAAAAACATTGTGATGACATCATTCATGCAGGCCCTCCCTCTTCTCTCCACTTCATGCTGTCTCCATGACGACGCTGGTTTCCCCGGCAACCTCCTCTTGCACTTCCTGGTTGTCATTTTAGGGGAGGAAATACAAACTGCTCCCATAATGCATCACTTCCTGCTGTCATGATGTCACATATCACACATCTTCTTTGAAGTCAGGTGAGCTCCCATAATGCATCACTTCCTGTGTCATGACTAGGTCTTTGGCGTGGTTTGCTCTCCCGTGGTGCAAAAGAATTGGAACGGACGTGGCGTGCAGGTAAAGACATATTTAATTATTACTATAAACTCAAACAAAAGGTACAAACAAAAGGCGCTCACAGCGGAGGTAAAAAACTTGACTAGAAAACAAAAGGCGCGCACAATGGCGGAGAACTATGAACATTAAACAAACAAAAACTTACGTGACAAGGAACTGTGAACATGGCATGAATGTATGATGTCGCCAGGACGAACAACAGAAACAGAAAAGCCTATATAGTGACATGATAAGTGAAAACAGGTGCGTGACTAACTGTGAACAGGTGCGTGACATGACAATGTGAAAACGTGAGACAGGTGTGTGTGAGTCCAAACGTGGAACAGGTGAAACTAATGAGTAACCATGGAAACAACAAAACCAGGAAGTGAAACCAGGAACTAAAGAAGTGTCCAAAAAACAAAACAGCACATGGCCAAACAAAAACATGAACACAGACATGACAGAACCCCCCCCTTACGGACAGATCCCAGATGGCCAAAAACAAAAAACAGGATCAAGAGTCATGGGAGGGGGGGAGGGGGACATGGCGGTGGGTCGCCAGACCAGGTGTCCCCGAATCCACCTGGGCAGAGTCAGGTGGCGACGGCGGGTAGACCGCCGCTGAACCTGACGAGGTGGGCGACCTGGGAATGGCCACATTCGTGGCAGACGAGGAGGTCGGCGCACCTGGCGTGGCGGACGCCCATGGAATGGCCACATCCTTGGCCGACGAGGAGGTGGGCCCGTTGTCGTGGCAGGCGGCGAAGCTTGGCGTGGTGCGTCAGTCGGCGAAGCTTGGCGTGGGGGGTCTTTGTCTTGGCGTGGGTGGTCTTGGCCTTGGCGGTCTTGGTCTTGGCAGCGTGAGTCATGGTCTTGGCAGCGTGGGTCATGGTCTTGGACTTGGCGTGGTTGGTCTTGGACTTGGACTTGGCGTGGTTGGTCTTGGACTTGGACTTGGCGAGGGTCTGGGTCTTGGTCTTGGACTTGGTCTTGGACTTGGCGTGGTTGGTCTTGGTCTTGGACACTTGGCGGTTCTTGGTCACTTGGCGGTTCTTGGTCACTTGGCGGGTCTTGGTCTTGGTCACTTGGCGGTTCTTGGTCACTTGGTGGGTCTTGGTCACTTGGCGGGTCTTGGTCACTTGGCGGTTCTTGGTCACTTGGCGGTTCTTGGTCACTTGGCGGTTCTTGGTCTTGGTCACTTGGCGGGTCTTGGTCTTGGCTTTGGTCTTGGCGTGGGGCAGCCACGGACGGCACTTGGCGGCGCGGGGCAGCCACGGGCGGCACTTGGCGGCGCGGGGCAGCCACGGGCGGCACTTGGCGGCGCGGGGCAGCCACGGGCGGCACTTGGCGGCGCGGGGCAGCCACGGGCGGCACTTGGCGTCGTGAAGCTGCGACTGGCGGCACTTGGCGTCGTGAAGCTGCGACTGGCGGCACTTGGCGTCGTGAAGCTGCGACTGGCGGCACTTGGCGTCGTGAAGCTGCGACTGGCGGCACTTGGCGTCGTGAAGCTGCGACTGGCGGCACTTGGCGTCGTGAAGCTGCGACTGGCGGCACTTGGCGTCGTGAAGCTGCGACTGGCGGCACTTGGCGTCGTGAAGCTGCGACTGGCGGCACTTGGCGTCGTGAAGCTGCGACTGGCGGCACTTGGCGTCGTGAAGCTGCGACTGGCGGCACTTGGCGTCGTGAAGCTGCGACTGGCGGCGCTTGGCGTGGAGCAGGTACTGGCGGCGCTTGGCGTGGATCAGGTACTGGCGACGCTTGGCGTGGAGCAGGTACTGGCGGCGCTTGGCGTGGAGCAGGTACTGGTGGCGCTTGGCGTGGAGCAGGTACTGGTGGCGCTTGGCGTGGAGCTGGGCGTGGAGCAGGTGGATCTTGGCATGGTCGAAAAACTGGTGGTGGTGGTCGTGCTGGTGGCTGTGGCTTGGCAGGTCGAAAGACAGGTGGTGGGGGTCGTGCTGGAGGCTGTGTCTTGGCGTGACGAAAGACTGGTGGTGGGGGTCGTGCTGGTGGCTGTGGCTTGGCAGGTCGAAAGACAGGTGGTGGTGGTCGTGCTGGAGGCTGTGGCTTGGCGTGACGATGCTGAGCCACCCCACCTGAACAATTCCCAGCCCTAGTCCCCCCCTCAAGGAGCGGATCCCAGACGCGCTCCCCGCGGTCTGGAACCGTCTTTTGGGGTGGGCGGAGGGGGTTCAGGAGGAGGGCAGAATCCTCCCCTCTAAATTGTCCAAAATGTCTTTCTTCTTGTACCTGGGATCTTGTGGGTGAAAAAAAAAAGTGTGACTTGGGCGTGGCTTGAGTCCTGGGGGGCGGGGCATGGAATTTGGGTGGCTTGGATTGACAGGATCTGATTTCTAAAAACATGTCCTGGTAATGTCTTATCATGTTTTTAGAGTCTTTGGCTGGAGGCGGATGATCAAAAGAAAAAGAGTTCAGAAGAAAAAAATCCTGGTCTGTGATGTCATTTTGGAGCTGTGGAGCTGGCAGCAACCTGCTTCCGCCCGGAGTGGGAGGAGCCTGCGGCAGCGCCGCATGCTGTCCGCTCGCCTTCCCTGATGTCTTTGGTCTGGAGCGGCGCTTCCAGGACTGCGGTGACGCAGCGCCATCCTCGGACCAACTGGAGCTCAATGGCACCAGATTTCCATCTGGCCCCCACATCAGGTCTCTGCGCTTACCGGAGGAATAACGTAGCGTCTCTTCCTCCATCGCGCGGAGGACCTCCCACGTTGCCTCGTCAAAATTGTCCAAATTTTTTGCGGGAGAGCTCTTATGCTGGCGACATCTGTCATGACTAGGTCTTTGGCGTGGTTTGCTCTCCCGTGGTGCAAAAGAATTGGAACGGACGTGGCGTGCAGGTAAAGACATATTTAATTATTACTATAAACTCAAACAAAAGGTACAAACAAAAGGCGCTCACAGCGGAGGTAAAAAACTTGACTAGAAAACAAAAGGCGCGCACAATGGCGGAGAACTATGAACATTAAACAAACAAAAACTTACGTGACAAGGAACTGTGAACATGGCATGAATGTATGATGTCGCCAGGACGAACAACAGAAACAGAAAAGCCTATATAGTGACATGATAAGTGAAAACAGGTGCGTGACTAACTGTGAACAGGTGCGTGACATGACAATGTGAAAACGTGAGACAGGTGTGTGTGAGTCCAAACGTGGAACAGGTGAAACTAATGAGTAACCATGGAAACAACAAAACCAGGAAGTGAAACCAGGAACTAAAGAAGTGTCCAAAAAACAAAACAGCACATGGCCAAACAAAAACATGAACACAGACATGACATCCTGTAACCAACATGTGATTAAAACCCTTTAAGACTTTTTTGACTTAATCATAATTCATCCATTCATAGTACACTATAGTACATATCCATCCATTCATAGTACACTATTGTACATATTCATCCATTCATAGTAAACTATTGTACATATTCATCCATTCATAGTACATAATCATCCATTCATAGTACACTATAGTACATATCCATCCATTCATAGTACACTATAGTGCATAATCATCCATTCATAGTACAGTATAGTACATATCCATCCATCCATAGTACACTATTGTACATATTCATCCATTCATAGTAAACTATTGTACATATTCATCCATTCATAGTACATAATCATCCATTCATAGTACACTATAGTACATATCCATCCATTCATAGTACACTATAGTGCATAATCATCCATTCATAGTACAGTTTAGTACATATTCATCTATTCATAGTACACTATTACATATTCATCCATTCATAGTACACTATAGTACATAATTATCAAGTCATAATACAGTATAGTATATATTCATCCATTCATAGTACACTCTAGTACATCCTAATTTATTCATAGTACACAATAGTACATAGTCATCCATTCATAGTACAGTATAGTAAATATTCATTCATTCATAGTACAGTAAAGTACATATTCATTCATTCATAGTACAGTATAAAACATAATCATCCATTCATAGTAGAGTATAGTACATACTCATCCATTCATGGTACAGTATAGTATATAACCATCCATTCATAGTACAGTATAGTACATAATCATTTATTCACAGTACAATATAGTACATACTCATCCATTCATGGTGCAGTATAGTACATAACCATCCATTCATAGTACAGTAAAGTACATAATAATTTATTCATAGTACTGTATAGTACAAAATCATCCATTCATTGTACAGTATAGTACATAATCATCCTTGCATAGTATAGTATAGTACATAATCATTTATTTATAGTATGGTATAGTACATAATCATCTATTCATAGTATAGTAAAGTACATAATCATCCATTCATAGTACAGCATAGTACATAATCATTTATTCATAGTAGCGTATAGTACATAATCATCCATTCATAGTACAGTATAGTACATAATAATTTAGTAATAGTACAGTATAGTACATAATCATTTATTCATAGTAGAGTATAGTACATAATCATTTATTCATAGTAGAGTATAGTACATAATCATCCATTCGTAGTAGAGTATAGTACATAATAATTTGTTCATAGTAGAGTATAGTACATAATCATTTATTCATAGTAGAGTATAGTACATTATCATCCATTCATAGTAGAGTATAGTACATAATCATTTTTTCATAGTGGAGTATAGTACAATGATAGTTGTCTTAAAAAAAAGAGTGCTTTAACCTTGTTGTTCTCCTGAGTTCTATGGATCTCAAGCAGCTCAGCACTGCCATCTAGTGGTCATTACATGACATTACAGTGTACTACACTTCATCACGTGACATTATAGTGTACTACACTTCATCACGTGACACTACAGTGTGCTACACTTCACCACGTGACATTACAGTGTACTACACTTCATCACGTGACACTACAGTGTACTACACTTCATCACGTGACATTACAGTGTGCTACACTTCATCACGTGACATTACAGTGTACTACACTTCATCACGGGACATTACAGTGTACTACACTTCATCACGTGACACTACAGTGTGCTACACTTCATCACGTGACATTACATTGTGCTACACTTCATCACGTGACATTACAGTGTACTACAATTCATCACGTGACATTACAGTGTGCTACACTTCATCACGTGACACTACAGTGTGCTACACTTCATCACGTGACATTACAGTGTACTACACTTCATCACGTGACACTACAGTGTGCTACACTTCATCACGTGACATTACAGTGTACTACACTTCATCATGTGACATTACAGTGTGCTAGACTTCATCACGTGACAATACAGTGTACTACACTTCATCACGTGACAATACTGTGTACTACACTTCATCACGTGACATTACAGTGTGCTACACTTCATCACGTGACAATACAGTGTGCTACACTTTATCACGTGACATTACAGTGTGCTACACTTCATCACGTGACAATAAAGTGTGCTACACTTCATCACGTGACATTACAGTGTGCTACACTTCATCACGTGACAATACAGTGTGCTACACTTCATCACGTGACATTACAGTGTGCTACACATCATCACGTGACAATACAGTGTACTACACTTCATCACGTGACACTACAGTGTACTACACTTCATCACGTGACTTTACAGTGTACTACACTTCATCATGTGACACTACAGTGTACTACACTTCATCACGTGACACTGCACTTTAAGACTTCAGGTGTGACGTCACCGTGTCTCTGCTGAGTGTGCACTTTAAAACTTTCGGTGTGACGTCACCGTGTCTCTGCTGAGTGTGCACTTTAAGACTTCCGGTGTGACGTCACCGTGCCCCTGCTGAGTGTGCACTTTAAGACTTCCGGTGTTACGTCACAGTGTCTCTGCTGAGTGTGCACTTTAAGACTTCCGGTGTGACGTCACCGTGTCTCTGCTAAGTGTGCACTTTAAGACTTCCGGTGTGACGTCACCATGTCTCTGCTGAGTGTGCACTTTAAGACTTCCGGTGTGACGTCACAGTGTCTCTGCTGAGTGTGCACTTTAAGACTTCCGGTGTGACGTCACCGTGTCTCTGCTAAGTGTGCACTTTGACTTCCGGTGTGACGTCACTGTGTTTCTGCTAAGTGTGCACTTTAAGACTTCCGTTGTGACGTCACTGTGTCTCTGCTGAGTGTGCACTTTAAGACGTCCGGTGTGACGTCACCGTGTCTCTCCTGAGTGTGCACTTTAAGACTTCCGGTGTGACGTCACCGTGTCTCTGCTGAGTGTGCACTTTAAGACTTCCGGTGTGACGTCACCGTGTCTCTGCTGAGTGTGCACTTTAAGACTTCCGGTGTGACGTCACCGTGTCTCTGCTGAGTGTGCACTTTAAGACTTCCGGTGTGACGTCACCGTGTCTGCTGAGTGTGCACTTTAAGACTTCCGGTGTGACGTCACCATGTCTCTGCTGAGTGTGCATATTAAGACTTCTGGTGTGACGTCACCGTGTCTCTGCTGAGTGTGCACTTTAAGACTTCTGGTGTGACATCACCGTGTGTCTGCTTAATGTGCACTTTGACTTCCGGTGTGACGTCACCGTGTCTCTGCTGAGTCCGCACTTTAAGACTTCTGGTGTGAGGTCACCGTGTCTCTGCTGAGTGTGCACTTTGACTTCCGGTGTGGCGTCACCGTGTCTCTGCTGAGTGTGCACTTTAAGACTTCCGGTGTGACGTCACCGTGTCTCTGCTGAGTGTGCACTTTAAGACTTCCGGTGTGACGTCACCGTGTCTCTGCTGAGTGTGCACTTTGAGTTCCGGTGTG
Organism: Entelurus aequoreus; assembly: GCF_033978785.1. NCBI lineage: Eukaryota > Metazoa > Chordata > Actinopteri > Syngnathiformes > Syngnathidae > Entelurus > Entelurus aequoreus. The sequence goes on along the minus strand of NC_084756.1, from coordinate 7,054,726 downwards.
ACGTCACCGTGTCTCTGCTGAGTGTGCACTTTGACTTCCGGTGTGGCGTCACCGTGTCTCAGCTGAGTGTGCACTTTAAGACTTCCGGTGTGACGTCACCGTGTCTCTGCTGTGTGTGCACTTTAAGACTTCCGGTGTGACGTCACTGTGTCTCTGCTGAGTGTGCACTTTGAGTTCCGCTGTGACGTCACCGTGTCTCTGCTGAGTGTGCACTTTGACTTCCGGTGTGGCGTCACCGTGTCTCTGCTGAGTGTGCACTTTAAGACTTCTGGTGTGACATCACCGTGTGTCTGCTTAATGTGCACTTTGACTTCCGGTGTGACGTCACCGTGTCTCTGCTGAGTCCACACTTTAAGACTTCTGGTGTGAGGTCACCGTGTCTCTGCTGAGTGTGCACTTTGACTTCCGGTGTGGCGTCCCCGTGTCTCTGCTGAGTGTGCACTTTAAGACTTCCGGTGTGACGTCACTGTGTCTCTGCTGAGTGTGCACTTTAAGACTTCCGGTGTGACGTCACCGTGTCTCTGCTGAGTGTGCACTTTGAGTTCCGGTGTGACGTCACCGTGTCTCTGCTGAGTGTGCACTTTGACTTCCGGTGTGGCGTCACCGTGTCTCTGCTGAGTCTGCACTTTAAGACTTCCGGTGTGACGTCACCGTGTCTCTGCTGAGTGTACACTTTGACTTCCGGTGTGACGTCTCTGTGTCTCTGCTGAGTGTGCACTTTGACTTCCGGTGTGACGTCACCGTGTCTCTGCTGAGTGTGCACTTTAAGACTTCCGGTGTGACGTCACTGTGTCTCTGCTGAGTGTGCACTTTGACTTCCGGTGTGACGTCTTCGTGTCTCTGCTGAGTGTGCACTTTGACTTCCGGTGTGACGTCACCGTGTCTCTGCTGAGTGTGCACTTTGACACGCCACATGAAACATCAGGAAGGTGCTGCTCCGCTTTTAGAATCCGCACACACCTTTGTTCCCTTCTCTGCGTGTCCACCATTTAATCATCCTCGTCTTCATCGTCCTTCACGCTCTGCACCATCTTTGAGACGGGAGCTCGGCCTTGTGGGAAATGTTTTACTCGTTTAAATACACACTTACAGTATATTCAAAAGATCTATTATATAAACTGTGCAATCATCTTAAACCACATTTGACCAAATATAGAGCACACCACTATAGAAGGCAACATTTGAGAAGAAAAAAGTATATTTCCTTATAGAGCACAAACAAAAGATGGCAACATAGCACATACAGAAGATGGCAACATAGCACAAACAATCAATCAATCAATCAATCAATGTTTATTTATATAGCCCTAAATCACAAGTGTCTCAAAGGGCTGCACAAGCCACAACGACATCCTCGGTACGGAGCCCACATACGGGCAAGGAAAAACTCACCCCAGTGGGACGTCGATGTGAATGACTATGAGAAACCTTGGAGAGGACCGCATATGTGGGAAACCCCCCCCCCCCCCCCCCCCTCTCTAGGGGAGACCGAAAGCAATGTATGTCGAGTGGGTCTGACATAATATTGTGAAAGTCCAGTCCATAGTGGATCTAACATAATAGTGAGAGTCCAGTCCATTGTGGGGCCAGCAGGAAACCGTCCCGAGCGGAGACGGGTCAGCAGCGCAGAGATGTCCCCAACCGATGCACAGGCTAGCGGTCCACCCGGGGTCCCAACTCTGGACAACCAGCACTTCATCCATGGCCACCGGACCTGTGCAACTCCCCCTCTCCCTTGGGGAGGGGGAGCAGTGGAGAGAAGAAAAGAAACGGCAGATCAACCGGTCTAAAAAGGGGGTTCTTTTTAAAGGCTAGAGTATACAAATGAGTTTTAAGATGGGACTTAAATGCTTCTACTGAGGTAGCATCTCTAACTTTTACCGTGAGGGCATTCCATAGTATTGGAGCCCGAATAGAAAACGCTCTATAGCCCGCAGACTTTTTTTGGGCTCTGGGAATCACTAATAAGCCGGAGTTCTTTGAACGCAGATTTCTTGCCGGGACATATGGTACAATACAATCAGCAAGATAGGCTGGAGCTAGACCGTGTAGTATTTTATACGTAAGTAGTAAAACTTTAAAGTCACATCTTAAGTGCACAGGAAGCCAGTGCAGGTGAGCCAGTATAGGCGTAATATATATACAGGTATATACAGTATATATATAGGTATATATGTATATAAAGGTATATACAGTATAGGCGTAATATGATCAAACTTTCTTGTTCTTGTCAAAAGTCTAGCAGCCGCATTTTGTACCAACTGTAATCTTTTAATGCTAGACATAGGGAGACCCAAAAATAATACGTTACAGTAATCGAGACGAGACGTAACGAACGCATGAATAATGATCTCAGCGTCGCTAGTGGACAAGATGGCGATATTAGCGATATTACGGAGATGAAAGAAGGCCGTTTTAGTAACACTCTTAATGTGTGACTCAAACGAGAGAGTTGGGTGGAAGATAATACCCAGATTCTTTACAGAGTCGCCTTGTGTAATTGTTTGGTTGTCAAATGTTAAGGTGGTATTATTAAATAGATGTCGGTGTTGAGCAGGACCGATAATCAGCATTTCTGTTTTCTTAGCGTTCAGTTGCAAAAAGTTAGCGGACATCCATTGTTTAATTTCATTAAGACACGCCTCCAGCTGACTACAATCCAGCGTGTTGGTCAGCTTTAGGGGCATGTAGAGTTGGGTGTCATCATCATAACAGTGAAAGCTAACACGTATGATGTCACCTAGCGGCAGCATGTAAATACTAAAGAGTGCAGGGCCAAGAACCGAACCCTGGGGGACTCCGCACGTTACCTTGACATAGTCCGAGGTCACATTGTTATGGGAGACGCACTGCATCCTGTCAGTAAGATAAGAGTTAAACCAAGACAAGCTAAGTCTGACATACCAACAAGTGTTTTGATACGCTCTAATAAAATATTATGATGGACGGTATGGAAAGCAGCGCTAAGATTAAGAAGCAGCAACATAGATGACGCATCAGAATCCATCGTTAGCAATAGATCGATCATTAGTCATTTTTGCGAGGGCTGTCTCCGTAGAGTGATCTGCCCTGAAACCGGATTGAAAAGGTTCACAGAGATTGTTAGACACTACGTGTTCATTTAGCTGCTGTGCAACTAGTTTTTCGAGGATTTTGGAAATAAACGGAAGGTGGGAGACCGGTCTGTAGTTTACCATGAGGTCAGGATCGAGGTTAGGTCTTTTGAGCAGAGGATGAATAACCACTTTTTTGAATGCTAGGGGAACAGTGCCGGAGGAAAGTGATAAGTTTATAATATTTAGCACTGATGGACCTAATATTACCAACAGTTCCTTGATAAGTTTCCCAGGAAGTGGGTCAAGTAAACATGTTGTTTGTTTTATCCCACTTACACTCCGTAATAATTCCTCTAATGTTATTTCATCAAAAATAGAGAGACTATTTCGGAGGGCAGTGTCCGTCGTATATACAGTCGTATCTGTGTTAATAGAACCCAGTTGTAGCTGGGATGCATTGTCTTTAATCTCCTTTCTAAAGACTTAAATTTTCTTATTAAATAAATTCATAAAGTCATCTGCCGAGCGGGTGGAGCTACTGGGAGGAGTCCCTTGTTGGGTTAGTGATGCTACTGTACTAAACAAAAATTTAGGATCGTTTTTGTTGAGGCGGATGAGATTTGAGTAATATTTAGCTTTAGCTAAGGTAAGCATGCGTTTATAAGTTATTAAACTATCACTCCATGCTTGATGGAAAACCTCAAGTTTAGTCGCGCGCCATTTGCGTTCCAGCTTTCTACATGATAATTTATGAGCTCTAGTTTTTTCTGTAAACCATGGGGTGCGCCTTTTAGGGGCCCTTTTTAGCTTTAGCGGTGCTATGCTATCAATGGTTTCGCGCAGGGCATCATCAAAGTTGTTAGTGAGGTTATCAATAGAGCCCACATGATTTGGGAATGGTGCCATTACCGAAGGCAGTAGGTCAGCAAGAGTCATCGTTGTGGCATTAATGTTGCGGCTGCTATAGCAGTCATTATTATTATTAGCTTGTTGACAATGAGTCAGAACTTCAAATTTTATAAGGTAATGATCGGACATTACTTTAGTATACGGGAGTATCATAACTTTGGAGGTGGTGACACCCCTGACAAGCACTAGATCTATCGTATTACCGTTGCGATGCGTGGGTTCATTTATTATTTGTGTAAGACCACAGCTATTAATTATGGTCTGGAGCACCACACACTGAGGGTCCGATGGGGTATTCATATGGGTATTAAAGTCCCCCATTATAATTATATTGTCGGCGTGCGTCATTAGATCTGCAACGAACTCTGAGAATTCACTGATAAAGTCCGAATAGGGCCCTGGGTGGCGGTAAATAACAGCCAGGTCAAGAGGCAGCGGTGTGACAGACCTCATAGTAAGCACCTTAAACGATTTATATTTATTATTTAGGTTAGGAGTAAGGTTAAAGTTTTCATTGTATATTAGTGTGACCCACCCACCCCTTTTAAGGGGACGGGCAATATGTGCATTCGTATAGTTAGGAGGAGATGCCTCATTTAGCGCAAACAAATTGTCTGGTTTGAGCCAGGTTTCGCTGAGACCAATGACGTTAAGATTGTTGTCTCTAATGACCTCATTAACTAATAACGTTTTGGGAGAAAATGATCTTATGTTTAAAAAGCCCATATTATAGGTAGTGGGCTGTTTTGAGGATTTTTTGTTAAAGTTATCTGTAGTAGCAATATTAACAATGTTGTGTTTATTTTGCGAAGTGCGCTTTAAATAGTTTCAACCATATCCAGGAAATGATATGATGGGAATTTTCAGATTGTTTGCTTGGTGCTGCGATAAACTGGACACATCATAATTTGCCACCTCAGTAGAATGCATGTCCACCTCTGACACAGTCACTACAGAAAAAACATTATGTGAGTTGTGTATTATTCTAAGAGAATTGCTATGTGTGCAGGGATTATCCAGCCTGGCGCTGGCTAGTTCTAGTTTAACTGACTCCTCACCCAGACTAGCAGACTCTGTAATTGCCTGTGACCGGGCTTGCTCTAGTGTAGTTAGTCAAGTGAGACTATGTGAGTTATGTTTTTATTTACAGTAAACATAATAAGTATTATTATGTTTTATTTACAGTAAACATAATAAGTATTTTGTTTTAGTTACAGTAAACACAAAACTATTATTATGTTTGTTATTTACAGTAAACATAAGTATTATTATGTTTTTATTTACAGTAAACATAAGTATTATTTTGTTTGTTATGTACAGTAAACATAATAAGTATTATTATGTTTGTTATTTACAGTAAACATAATAAGAATGATTATGTTTTTATTTACAGTCAACATACTAGGTATTATTTTGTTTGTTATTTACAGTAATCACAATAAGTATTATTATGTTTGTTATTTACAGTAAACATAACTATAAGTATGTTTGTTTTTTAAAATAAACATAATAACTATTGTTATGTTTGTTATTTACAGTAAATATAATACGTATTATTATGTTTGTTATTTACAATAAACATAATAAGTATTACTATGTTTGTTATTCACAATAAACATAATATTATTAATATTAAAAGAGGATTATTAGGAAAAATACTTTTTTATGTTTAGGGTTCACACATTTATAAAGTAAACAAGCAGGTGGTGCTGGACACACACACACACACACACACACACACACACACACGCACACACACACCAAACACACACACACACACACACACACACACACACACACACACACACACACACACACACACACACTATGATTGATAGATTGAGAAATGTATTGACATGTTAAAGAATATAATCCATGTAATGCTTTAAAAAGACAAATGGATGTCACAAAAAGCCAAAAAGTTTGTTTCCATTGTGCTCCATGAAATATTCATCACATTTCATACATTTAATAATAAAATATATATAACCTGTAACATGTATAGAAAAATTACCTTAAAAAAATGTATAAATGATGCACATATACACAGTATACATGTCAGCTGATTTGAAATGCAATATATACAAAAAATGAGGGGAGGGGGGCGGGGGGGTATATATACAGTATGTACATGACACTATGTACATGTTGACTACAAGACTGTGCAAAACACAATGAGAAAATATATAAACACTATAACCACATATAAATATATATACACTATAACCACATATAAATATATATATACACTATAACCACATATAAATATATATAAACTATAACCACATATAAATATATATACACTATAACCACATATAAATATATATACACTATAACCACATATACATATATATACACTATAACCACATATAAATATATATATACACTATAACCACATATAAATATATATACACTATAACCACATATAAATATATATACATTATAATCACATATTAATATATATACACTATAACCACATATAAATATATATACACTATAACCACATATAAATATATATAAACCATGTATAGATATAGTGTGCTGGTAGTGCATTCCACTGTGTGCTGGTAGTGCATTCCACTGTGTGCTGGTAGTGTATTCCACTGTGTGTTGGTAGTGCATTCCACATTCCACTGTGTGCTGGTAGTGTATTCCACTGTGTGTTGGTAGTGCATTCCACTGTGTGCTGGTAGTGCATTCCACTGTGTGCTGGTAGTGCATTCCACTGTGTGCTGGTAGTGCATTCCACTGTGTGCTGGTAGTGCATTCCACTGTGTGCTAGTAGTGCATTCCACTGTGTGCTGGTAGTGTATTCCACTGTGTGTTGGTAGTGCATTCCACTGTGTGCTGGTAGTGCTTCCCACTGTGTGCTGGTAGTGCTTTCCACTGTGTGCTGGTAGTGTATTCCACTGTGTGCATTCCACTGTGTGCTGGTAGTGTATTCCACTGTGTGTTGGTAGTGCATTCCACTGTGTGCTGGTAGTGCATTCCACTGTGTGCTGGTAGTGCATTCCACTGTGTGCTGGTAGTGCATTCCACTGTGTGTTGGTAGTGCATTCCACTGTGTGCTGGTAGTGCATTCCACTTTGTGCTGGTAGTGCATTCCACTGTGTGTTGGTAGTGCATTCCACTGTGTGCTGGTAGTGCATTCCACTGTGTGCTGGTAGTGTATTCCACTGTGTGTTGGTAGTGCATTCCACTGTGTGCTGGTAGTGCATTCCACTGTGTGCTGGTAGTGCATTCCACTGTAGGCTGGTAGTGTATTCCACTGTGTGTTGGTAGTGCATTCCACTGTGTGCTGGCAGTGCATTCCACTTTGTGCTGGTAGTGCATTCCACTGTGTGTTGGTAGTGCATTCCACTGTGTGTTGGTAGTGCATTCCACTGTGTGTTAGTAGTGCATTACACTGTGTGCTGGTAGTGCATTCCACTGTGTGTTGGTAGTGCATTACACTGTGTGTTGGTAGTGCATTCCACTGTGTGCTGGTAGTGCATTCCACTGTGTGCTGGTAGTGCATTCCACTGTGTGTTGGTAGTGCATTCCACTGTGTGCTAGTAGTGCATTCCACTGCGTGCTGGTAGTGTATTCCACTGTGTGTTGGTAGTGCATTCCACTGTGTGCTGGTAGTGCATTCCACTGTGTGCTGGTAGTGCTTTCCACTGTGTGCTGGTAGTGCTTTCCACTGTGTGCTGGTAGTGCATTCCACTGTGTGCTGGTAGTGCATTCCACTGTGTGCTGGTAGTGCATTCCACTGTGTGTTGGTAGTGCATTCCACTGTGTGTTGGTAGTGCATTCCACTGTGTGCTGGTAGTGCATTCCACTGTGTGTTGGTAGTGCATTCCACTGTGTGTTGGTATTGCATTCCACTGTGTGCTAGTAGTGCATTCCACTGCGTGCTGGTAGTGTATTCCACTGTGTGTTGGTAGTGCATTCCACTGTGTGCTGGTAGTGCATTCCACTGTGTGCTGGTAGTGCTTTCCACTGTGTGCTGGTAGTGCTTTCCACTGTGTGCTGGTAGTGCATTCCACTGTGTGCTGGTAGTGCATTCCACTGTGTGCTGGTAGTGTATTCCACTGTGTGTTGGTAGTGCATTCCACTGTGTGCTGGTAGTGCATTCCACTGTGTGCTGGTAGTGCATTCCACTGTGTGCTGGTAGTGCATTCCACTGTGTGCTGGTAGTGCATTCCACTTTGTGCTGGTAGTGCATTCCACTGTGTGTTGGTAGTGCATTCCACTGTGTGTTGGTAGTGCATTCCACTGTGTGTTAGTAGTGTATTCCACTGTGTGCTGGTAGTGCATTCCACTGTGTGTTGGTAGTGCATTCCACTGTGTGTTGGTAGTGCATTCCACTGTGTACTGGTAGTGCATTCCACTGTGTGTTGGTAGTGCATTCCACTGTGTGCTGGTAGTGCATTCCACTGTGTGCTGGTAGTGTATTCCACTGTGTGTTGGTAGTGCATTCCACTGTGTGCTGGTAGTGCATTCCACTGTGTGTGCTGGTAGTGCTTTCCACTGTGTGTTGGTAGTGCAATCCACTGTGTGCTGGTAGTGCATTCCACTGTGTGCTGGTAGTACATTCCACTCTGTGCTGGTAGTGCATTCCACTGTGTGCTGGTAGTGCATTCCACTGTGTGTGCTGGTAGTGCTTTCCACTGTGTGTTGGTAGTGCACTCCACTGTGTGCTGGTAGTGCATTCCACTGTGTGCTGGTAGTGTATTCCACTGTGTGTTGGTAGTGCATTCCACTGTGTGCTGGTAGTGCATTCCACTGTGTGCTGGTAGTGCATTCCACTGTGTGTTGGTAGTGCATTCCACTGTGTGCTGGTAGTGCATTCCACTGTGTGCTGGTAGTGCATTCCAATGTGTGCTGGTAGTGCATTCTACTGTGTGCTGGCAACATAGTAGAATGCATTTTTTCCCACGAGAGTCTTGAATTTTGGTCTGAGGAAGTCCCTCTGGTGTAGTACCTGTGATGTAATACCTCTGGTGTAGTACCTGTGATGTAATACCTCTGGTGTAGTACCTGTGAGCATCACTTACTCTGCTGAAATAGTTGGACAGGTACTTGGGGACACTTTCTCTGAGTATTTGGAATAGCAGGTGTCAGGTTCAAACACCGAGACAAGAAGCAAAGGAATTAGCTCATGAGGAGAGTGCCTGTGTGCCTGCACCCTCGAACAGCGTCACAACACTGCTCTGACCAGGTAGTTCCATGCCTCCTCTTTTTCTGATTACATAGCATTACATTACATTACATTACATGACATAGCATTACATTACATTACATGACATAGCATTACATTACATTACATTACATTACATTACATAGCATTACATTACATTACATTACATAGCATTACATGACGTAGCATTACATTACATTACATTACATAGCATTACATTACATAACATTACATTACATTACATTACATTACATAGCATTACATTACATTACATTACACAGCATTACATGACGTAGCATTACATTACATTACATTACATAGCATTACATGACGTAGCATTACATTACATTACATAGCATTACATTACATTACATTACATTACATTACATTACATTACATTACACAGCTGCTCCTAAGGGGAGGTGGTCATAAACTGCTGTTGCACTCGGTCATAAACAGTTCAAAGAAAAGGTGCCTGGAGCGGTGTCAGGTCCTGCTTCCTCTCCGCTTTGTAGATCTCGGGTCAGGACAAGGTCTTCCTGTGGCTGTCAATAGATCAAAAAAACCGACAGCTTCATGTCGCATCCCATGGCACATAGTGGAGTTTTACAAGCCTTTTGCTTGATAAGATGAAAGACAGTTTTTGTCCTGATCTAGTCACTTACGTACATGTCTATCTCTCTCCTGATCTAGTCACTTAGGTACATGTCTATCTCTCTCCTGATCTAGTCACTTAGGTACATGTCTATCTCTCGCCTGATCTAGTCACTTAGGTACATGTCTATCTCTCGCCTGATCTAGTCACTTAGGTACATGTCTATCTCTCTCCTGATCTAGTCACTTAGGTACATGTCTATCTCTCTCCTGATCTAGTCACTTAGGTACATGTCTATCTCTCTCCTGATCTAGTCACTTAGGTACATGTCTATCTCTCGCCTGATATAGTCACTTAGGTACATGTCTATCTCTCTCCTGATCTAGTCACTTAGGTACATGTCTATCTCTCGCCTGATCTAGTCACTTAGGTACATATCTATCTCTCTCCTGATCTAGTCACTTAGGTACATGTCTATCTCTTGCCTGATATAGTCACTTAGGTACATGTCTATCTATTGATGGACTTGACCAGGACCTTGATGGACTCGACCAGGACATTAAAGGACTCGACCAGGACCTTGATGGACTTGACCAGGACCTTGATGGACTGGACCAGGGCCTTAATGTACTCGACCAGGACCTTGATGGACTCGACCAGGACCTTGATGGACTGGACCAGGGCCTTGATGGACTCGACCAGGGCCTTGATGGACTCGACCAGGACCTTAAAGGACTCGACCAGGACCTTGATGGACTCGACCAGGACCTTGATGGACTGGACCAGGGCCTTGATGGACTGGACCAGGACCTTGATGGACTGAACCAGGACCTTGATGGACTCGACCAGGACCTTGATGGACTGGACCAGGGCCTTGATGGACTCGACCAGGACCTGGATGGACTCGACCAGGACCTTGATGGACTGGACCAGGGCCTTGATGGACTGGACCAGGACCTTGATGGACTGGACCAGGACCTTGATGGACTCGACCAGGACCTTGATGGACTGGACCAGGGCCTTGATGGACTCGACCAGGACCTTGATGGACTCGACCAGGACCTTAAAGGACTCGACCAGGACCTAGATGGACTCTAACGTTTTGGGAGAAAATGATCTTATGTTTAAAAAGCCCATATTATAGGTAGTGGGCTGTTTTGAGGATTTTTTGTTAAAGTTATCTGTAGTAGCAATATTAACAATGTTGTGTTTATTTTGCGAAGTGCGCTTTAAATAATTTCAACCATATCCAGGAAATGATATGATGGGAATTTTCAGATTGTTTGCTTGGTGCTGCGATAAACTGGACACATCATAATTTGCCACCTCAGTAGAATGCATGTCCACCTCTGACACAGTCACTACAGAAAAAACATTATGTGAGTTGTGTATTATTCTAAGAGAATTGCTATGTGTGCAGGGATTATCCAGCCTGGCGCTGGCTAGTTCTAGTTTAACTGACTCCTCACCCAGACTAGCAGACTCTGTAATTGCCTGTGACCGGGCTTGCTCTAGTGTAGTTAGTCAAGTGAGACTATGTGAGTTATGTTTTTATTTACAGTAAACATAATAAGTATTATTATGTTTTATTTACAGTAAACATAATAAGTATTTTGTTTTAGTTACAGTAAACACAAAACTATTATTATGTTTGTTATTTACAGTAAACATAATAAGTATTATTATGTTTGTTATTTACAGTAAACATAATAAGAATGATTATGTTTTTATTTACAGTCAACATACTAGGTATTATTTTGTTTGTTATTTACAGTAATCACAATAAGTATTATTATGTTTGTTATTTACAGTAAACATAACTATAAGTATGTTTGTTTTTTAAAATAAACATAATAACTATTGTTATGTTTGTTATTTACAGTAAACATAATACGTATTATTATGTTTGTTATTTACAATAAACATAATAAGTATTACTATGTTTGTTATTCACAATAAACATAATATTATTAATATTAAAAGAGGATTATTAGGAAAAATACTTTTTTATGTTTAGGGTTCAAACATTTATAAAGTAAACAAGCAGGTGGTGCTGGACACACACACACACACACACACACGCGCACACACACCAAACACACACACACACACACACACACACACACACACACACACACACACACACGCACACTATGATTGATAGATTGAGAAGTGTTTTGACATGTTAAAGAATATAATCCATGTAATGCTTTAAAAAGACAAATGGATGTCACAAAAAGCCAAAAAGTTTGTTTCCATTGTGCTCCATGAAATATTCATCACATTTCATACATTTAATAATAAAATATATATAACCTGTAACATGTATAGAAAAATTACCTTAAAAAATGTATAAATGATGTACATATACACAGTATACATGTCAGCTGATTTGAAATGCAATATATACAAAAAATGAGGGGAGGGGGGCGGGGGGGTATATATACAGTATGTACATGACACTATGTACATGTTGACTACAAGACTGTGCAAAACACAATGAGAAAATATATAAACACTATAACCACATATAAATATATATACACTATAACCACATATAAATATATATATACACTATAACCACATATAAATATATATACACTATAACCACATATAAATATATATACACTATAACCACATATAAATATATATACACTATAACCACATATAAATATATATACACTATAACCACATATACATATATATATATATACAATATAACCACATATACATATATATATACACTATAACCACATATAAATATATATACACTATAACCACATATACATATATATACACTATAACCACATATACATATATATATAAACTATAACCACATATAAATATATATATATACACTATAACCACATATAAATATATATACACTATAACCACATATAAATATATATACACTATAACCACATATACATATATATACACTATAACCACATATAAATATATATACACTATAACCACATATAAATATATATACATTATAACCACATATAAATATATATACACTATAACCACATATGAATATATATACACTATAACCACATATAAATATATATAAACCATATATAGATATAGTGTGCTGGTAGTGCATTCCACTGTGTGCTGGTAGTGCATTCCACGGTGTGCTGGTAGTGTATTCCACTGTGTGTTGGTAGTGCATTCCACATTCCACTGTGTGCTGGTAGTGTATTCCACTGTGTGTTGGTAGTGCATTCCACTGTGTGCTGGTAGTGCATTCCACTGTGTGCTGGTAGTGCATTCCACTGTGTGCTGGTAGTGCATTCCACTGTGTGCTGGTAGTGCATTCCACTGTGTGCTAGTAGTGCATTCCACTGTGTGCTGGTAGTGTATTCCACTGTGTGTTGGTAGTGCATTCCACTGTGTGCTGGTAGTGCATTCCACTGTGTGCATTCCACTGTGTGCTGGTAGTGTATTCCACTGTGTGTTGGTAGTGCATTCCACTGTGTGCTGGTAGTGCATTCCACTGTGTGCTGGTAGTGCATTCCACTGTGTGCTGGTAGTGTATTCCACTGTGTGTTGGTAGTGCATTCCACTGTGTGCTGGTAGTGCATTTCACTTTGTGCTGGTAGTGCATTCCACTGTGTGCTGGTAGTGCATTCCACTGTGTGCTGGTAGTGCTTTCCACTGTGTGCTGGTAGTGTATTCCACTGTGTGTTGGTAGTGCATTCCACTGTGTGCTGGTAGTGCATTCCACTGTGTGCTGGTAGTGCATTCCACTGTAGGCTGGTAGTGTATTCCACTGTGTGTTGGTAGTGCATTCCACTGTGTGCTGGCAGTGCATTCCACTTTGTGCTGGTAGTGCATTCCACTGTGTGTTGGTAGTGCATTCCACTGTGTGTTGGTAGTGCATTCCACTGTGTGTTAGTAGTGCATTACACTGTGTGCTGGTAGTGCATTCCACTGTGTGTTGGTAGTGCATTCCACTGTGTGTTGGTAGTGCATTCCACTGTGTGCTGGTAGTGCATTCCACTGTGTGCTGGTAGTGCATTTCACTGTGTGTTGGTAGTGCAATCCACTGTGTGCTAGTAGTGCATTCCACTGCGTGCTGGTAGTGTATTCCACTGTGTGTTGGTAGTGCATTCCACTGTGTGCTGGTAGTGCATTCCACTGTGTGCTGGTAGTGCTTTCCACTGTGTGCTGGTAGTGCTTTCCACTGTGTGCTGGTAGTGCATTCCACTGTGTGCTGGTAGTGCATTCCACTGTGTGCTGGTAGTGCATTCCACTGTGTGTTGGTAGTGCATTCCACTGTGTGTTGGTAGTGCATTCCACTGTGTGCTGGTAGTGCATTCCACTGTGTGCTGGTAGTGCATTCCACTGTGTGTTGGTAGTGCATTCCACTGTGTGCTAGTAGTGCATTCCACTGCGTGCTGGTAGTGTATTCCACTGTGTGTTGGTAGTGCATTCCACTGTGTGCTGGTAGTGCATTCCACTGTGTGCTGGTAGTGCTTTCCACTGTGTGCTGGTAGTGCTTTCCACTGTGTGCTGGTAGTGCATTCCACTGTGTGCTGGTAGTGCATTCCACTGTGTGCTGGTAGTGTATTCCACTGTGTGTTGGTTGTGCATTCCACTGTGTGCTGGTAGTGCATTCCACTGTGTGCTGGTAGTGTATTCCACTGTGTGTTGGTAGTGCATTCCACTGTGTGCTGGTAGTGCATTCCACTTTGTGCTGGTAGTGCATTCCACTGTGTGTTGGTAGTGCATTCCACTGTGTGTTGGTAGTGCATTCCACTGTGGGCTAGTAGTGTATTCCACTGTGTGCTGGTAGTGCATTCCACTGTGTGTTGGTAGTGCATTCCACTGTGTGTTGGTAGTGCATTCCACTGTGTACTGGTAGTGCATTCCACTGTGTGCTGGTAGTGCATTCCACTGTGTGTTGGTAGTGCATTCCACTGTGTGCTGGTAGTGCATTCCACTGTGTGCTGGTAGTGTATTCCACTGTGTGTTGGTAGTACATTCCACTGTGTGCTGGTAGTGCATTCCACTGTGTGCTGGTAGTGCATTCCACTGTGTGTGCTGGTAGTGCTTTCCACTGTGTGTTGGTAGTGCAATCCACTGTGTGCTGGTAGTGCATTCCACTGTGTGCTGGTAGTACATTCCACTGTGTGCTGGTAGTGCATTCCACTGTGTGCTGGTAGTGCATTCCACTGTGTGTGCTGGTAGTGCTTTCCACTGTGTGTTGGTAGTGCATTCCACTGTGTGCTGGTAGTGCATTCCACTGTGTGCTGGTAGTGTATTCCACTGTGTGTTGGTAGTGCATTCCACTGTGTGCTGGTAGTGCATTCCACTGTGTGCTGGTAGTGCATTCCACTGTGTGTTGGTAGTGCATTCCACTGTGTGCTGGTAGTGCATTCCAATGTGTGTTGGTAGTGCATTCCACTGTGTGCTGGTAGTGCATTCCACTGTGTGCTGGTAGTGTATTCCACTGTGTGTTGGTAGTGCATTCCACTGTGTGCTGGTAGTGCATTCCACTGTGTGCTGGTAGTGCATTCCACTGTGTGTTGGTAGTGCATTCCACTGTGTGCTGGTAGTGCATTCCAATGTGTGCTGGTAGTGCATTCTACTGTGTGCTGGCAACATAGTAGAATGCATTTTTTCCCACAAGAGTCTTGAATTTTGGTCTGAGGAAGTCCCTCTGGTGTAGTACCTGTGATGTAATACCTCTGGTGTAGTACCTGTGATGTAATACCTCTGGTGTAGTACCTGTGAGCATCACTTACTCTGCTGAAATAGTTGGACAGGTACTTGGGGACACTTTCTCTGAGTATTTGGAATAGCAGGTGTCAGGTTCAAACACCGAGACAAGAAGCAAAGGAATTAGCTCATGAGGAGAGTGCCTGTGTGCCTGCACCCTCGAACAGCGTCACAACACTGCTCTGACCAGGTAGTTCCATGCCTCCTCTTTTTCTGATTACATAGCATTACATTACATTACATTACATTACATGACATAGCATTACATTACATTACATTACATAGCATTACATTACATAACATTACATTACATTACATTACATTACATAGCATTACATTACATTACATAGCATTACATGACGTAGCATTACGTTACATTACATTACATAGCATTACATTACATAACATTACATTACATTACATTACATTACATAGCATTACATGACGTAGCATTACATTACATTACATTACATAGCATTACATTACATAACATTACATTACATTACATTACATTACATTACATAGCATTACATGACGTAGCATTACATTACATTACATTACATAGCATTACAATACATAACATTACATTACATTACATTACATTACACAGCTGCTCCTAAGGGGAGGTGGTCATAAACTGCTGTTGCACTCGGTCATAAACAGTTCAAAGAAAAGGTGCCTGGAGCGGTGTCAGGTCCTGCTTCCTCTCCGCTTTGTAGATCTCGGGTCAGGACAAGGTCTTCCTGTGGCTGTCAATAGATCAAAGAAACCGACAACTTCATGTCGCATCCCATGGCACATAGTGGAGTTTTACAAGCCTTTTGCTTGATAAGATGAAAGACAGTTTTTGTCCTGATCTAGTCACTTACGTCCATGTCTATCTCTCTCCTGATCTAGTCACTTAGGTACATGTCTATCTCTCTCCTGATCTAGTCACTTAGGTACATGTCTATCTCTCGCCTGAGCTAGTCACTTAGGTACATGTCTATCTCTCGCCTGATCTAGTCACTTAGGTACATGTCTATCTCTATCCTGATCTAGTCACTTAGGTACATGTCTATCTCTCTCCTGATCTAGTCACTTAGGTACATGTCTATCTCTCGCCTGATCTAGTCACTTAGGTACATGTCTATCTCTCGCCTGATCTAGTCACTTAGGTACATGTCTATCTCTCTCCTGATCTAGTCACTTAGGTACATGTCTATCTCTCTCCTGATCTAGTCACTTAGGTACATGTCTATCTCTCGCCTGATCTAGTCACTTAGGTACTTATCTATCTCTCTCCTGATCTAGTCACTTAGGTACATATCTATCTCTCTCCTGATCTAGTCACTTAGGTACATGTCTATCTCTCTCCTGATCTAGTCACTTAGGTACATGTCTATCTCTCTCCTGATCTAGTCACTTAGGTACATGTCTATCTCTCGCCTGATCTAGTCACTTAGGTACATGTCTATCTCTCTCCTGATCTAGTCACTTAGGTACATGTCTATCTCTCGCCTGATCTAGTCACTTAGGTACATATCTATCTCTCTCCTGATCTAGTCACTTAGGTACATGTCTATCTCTCGCCTGATCTAGTCACTTAGGTACATGTCTATCTCTCGCCTGATCTAGTCACTTAGGTACATGTCTATCTCTCGCCTGATATAGTCACTTAGGTACATGTCTATCTCTCGCCTGATCTAGTCACTTAGGTACATGTCTATCTCTATCCTGATCTAGTCACTTAGGTACATGTCTATCTCTATCCTGATCTAGTCACTTAGGTACATGTCTATCTATTGATGGACTTGACCAGGACCTTGATGGACTCGACCAGGACATTAAAGGACTCGACCAGGACCTTGATGGACTCGACCAGGACCTTGATGGACTGGACCAGGGCCTTGATGTACTCGACCAGGACCTTGATGGACTCGACCAGGACCTTGATGGACTGGACCAGGACCTTGATGGACTCGACCAGGGCCTTGATGGACTCGACCAGGACCTTAAAGGACTCGACCAGGACCTTGATGGACTCGACCAGGACCTTGATGGACTGGACCAGGGCCTTGATGGACTGGACCAGGACCTTGATGGACTGGACCAGGACCTTGATGGACTCGACCAGGACCTTGATGGACTGGACCAGGGCCTTGATGGACTCGACCAGGACCTTGATGGACTGGACCAGGGCCTTGATGGACTCGACCCGGACCTTGATGGACTGGACCAGGGCCTTGATGGACTGGACCAGGACCTTGATGGACTGGACCAGGACCTTGATGGACTCGACCAGGACCTTGATTGACTGGACCAGGGCCTTGATGGACTCGACCAGGACCTTGATGGACTCGACCAGGGCCTTGATGGACTCGACCAGGGCCTTGATGGACTCGACCAGGACCTTGATGGACTCAACCAGGACCTTAAAGGACTCGACCAGGACCTTGATGGACTCGACCAGGACCTTGATGGACTCAACCAGGACCTTAAAGGACTCGACCAGGACCTTGATGGACTTGACCAGGACCTTGATGGACTGGACCAGGGCCTTGATGTACTCGACCAGGGCCTTGATGGACTCGACCAGGACCTTGATGGACTGGACCAGGGCCTTGATGGACTCGACCAGGACCTTGATGGACTGGACCAGGGCCTTGATGGACTCGACCAGGACCTTGATGGACTGGACCAGGGCCTTGATGGACTGGACCAGGACCTTGATGGACTGGACCAGGACCTTGATGGACTGGACCAGGGCCTTGATGGACTCGACCAGGACCTTGATGGACTCGACCAGGACCTTAAAGGACTCGACCAGGACCTAGATGGACTCGACCAGGACCTTGATGGACTCGACCAGGACCTTGATGGTCTGGACCAGGGCCTTGATGGACTCGACCAGGGCCTTGATGGACTCGACCAGGACCTTGATGGACTCAACCAGGACCTTAAAGGACTCTACCAGGACCTTGATGGACTTGACCAGGACCTTGATGGACTGGACCAGGGCCTTGATGTACTCGACCAGGGCCTTGATGGACTCGACCAGGACCTTGATGGACTGGACCAGGGCCTTGATGTACTCGACCAGGACCTTGATGGACTCGACCAGGACCTTGATGGACTCGACCAGGGCCTTGATGGACTCGACCAGGGCCTTGATGGACTCGACCAGGACCTTGATGGACTCAACCAGGACCTTAAAGGACTCGACCAGGACCTTGATGGACTTGACCAGGACCTTGATGGACTGGACCAGGGCCTTGATGTACTCAACCAGGGCCTTGATGGACTCGACCAGGACCTTGATGGACTGGACCAGGGCCTTGATGTACTCGACCAGGACCTTGATGGACTCGACCAGGACCTTGATGGACTCGACCAGGGCCTTGATGGACTCGACCAGGACCTTGATGGACTCGACCAGGACCTCGATGGACTGGACCAGGGCCGTGATGGACTCGACCAGGACCTTGATGTACTCGACCAGGGCCTTGATGGACTCGACCAGGACCTCGATGGACTGGACCAGGGCCTTGATTGACTCGACCAGGACCTTGATGTACTCGACCAGGGCCTTGATGGACTCGACCAGGGCCTTGATGGACTCGACCAGGACCTTGATGGACTGGACCAGGGCCTTGATGGACTCGACCAGGACCTTGATGGACTCGACCAGGACCTTGATGGACCCGACCAGGACCTTGGCCAAGGTTTCAGACCCAAATCTGCCGCCCCTCCTCCTCTTCACGTGACACGGTGTTCCCGCTGACCTCTGAATGATGAGTGCGGCCACTGCTGCTGCTCACTGCTCCCCTCACCTCCCAGGGGGTGATCAAGGGTGATGGGTCAAATGCAGAGGGTAATTTCGCCACACCTAGTGTGTGTGTGTGTGTGTGTGTGTGTGTGTGTGTGTGTGTGTGTGTGTGTGTGTGTGTGTGTGTGTGTGTGTGTGTGTGTGTGTGTGTGTGTGTGTGTGTGTGTGTGTGTGTGTGTGTGTTGTGTGTGTGTGTGTGTGTGTGACAATCATTGTTACTTTAACTTGAACTTGAACCTCCCCTCCAAGGTCATGTGGGGCCACAGTTTCCTGCATGGTCACTTCCTGGAAGACGGAGGCCAGCATTGATCTGTTTTCTTCTTCTCTGGCTAAAAAAAGCAGCGTGATGAAAACGTTTCTATTTTAGTCTCCTTGGTTCCTATTTTAGTCTCCTTGGTTCCTTCGCCTTTGATGACTCAGTCAATAGACAACTTTTTACATTTCATGTTCAGCACTTTCACAACAAGCCTGACATAGACACTTTTATTTACACTGCAAGAACAACTGCTATATATATAATAATGTACATTATAAACACAAGAATAATTACATATAATTAGAAAGTGTACATTATAAACACAAGAATAATTACATCTAATTAGAAAGTGTACATTATAAACACAAGAAAAATTACATCTAATTAGAAAGTGTACATTATAAACACAATAATAATTACAAATAATATAAAAATAAAGTGTACATTATAAACATGAGACTAATTACATATAATTAGAAAGTGTACATTATAAACACAAGAATAATTACATCTAATTAGAAAGTGTACATTATAAACACAATAATAATTACAAATAATATAACAATAAAGTGTATATTATAAACACAAGAAAAATTACATCTAATTAGAAAGTGTACATTATAAACACAATAATAATTACAAATAATATAAAAATAAAGTGTACATTATAAACATGAGACTAATTACATATAATTAGAAAGTGTACATTATAAACACAAGAATAATTACATCTAATTAGAAAGTGTACATTATAAACACAATAATAATTACATCTAATTCGAAAGTGTACTTTAAAAAAAAGAATAATTACATCTAATTAGAAAGTGTACATTATAAACACAAGAATAATTACATCTAATTAGAAAGTGTACATTATAAACACAAGAATAACATCTAATTAGAAAGTGTAAACTATAAACAAGAATAATTGCATCTAATTAGAAAGTGTACATTATAAACACAATAATAACATCTAATTAGAAAGTGTAAATTATAAACAAGAATAATTGCATCTAATTAGAAAGTGTACATTATAAACACAATAATTACATCTAATTAGAAAGTGTACATTATAAACACAATAATAATTAACAGTGTGAGAGAAACAGTGTTCAGGGAGACAGACAGGGAATGGAACACACCTTCTTCCTGTCACATCTTGATGTCACAACGATGCAGTATTACTTTTGTGGTGAATACATGAAAAAAAACAAATGTTTAAAAATTTAACCTGGACTAAAAGGCGTGTGTACCACTTTAAATGTCAGGAGAAGGTGAGGACAGCAGTCATTTACCTCATCTTCTTTTTTTAATCATGGCTTACCTGCAGTCATTTCTCCACTACCTTTGGATGATATTACGGAGCGTAGATGGTGAAATCCCTAAATTCCTTGCAATAGCTGCTTGAGAAATGTTGTTCTTAAACTGTTCAACAATTTGCTCAGGCATTTGTTGACAAAGTGGTGACCCTCGACCCATCCTTGTTTGTGAACGACTGAGCATTTCATGGAATCTACTTTTATACCCAATCATGGCACCCACCTGTTCCCAATTTGCCTGTTCACCTGTGGGATGTTCCAAATAAGTCTTTGATGAGCATTCCTCAACTTTCTCACTCTTTTTTGCCACTTGTGCCAGCTTTTTTTAAACATGTTGCAGGCATCAAATTCCAAATGAGCTAATATTTGCAAAAAATACCAAAGTTTCTCAGTGTGAACATGAAATATCTTGTCTTTGCAGTCTATTCAATTGAATATAAGTTGAAAAGGATTTGTTGTATTCTCTTTTTATTTACCATTTACACAACCTGACAACTTCACTGCTTTTGTACTTTGTATATATATATATATATATATATATATATATATATATATATATATATATATATATATATATATATATATATATATATATATATATATATATATAACAAGGCTATGTAGCAGCATTAAGTCATGTTGACTACAATCACAATCTGGTTTACTCAGTAAAGACGAGCCGAACTCTTTTTCCAGCCAAAAGTAGTGTGAAATATGGCCCAGATGCATGCTGGGTAATGGCGAGCAGGAGAGTCTGCTTGGCACCCCTCATATCAGCGCAGTCGCCAACAGAATAAAAGATGGCCGTCATCCCAGCATATTAGTTATTTAGAATATTATCAGCTTCAATCTTTTAGTGCGGACATCTTTTAGTCCATGTTGGGAACTACATCTCTTCTAAACACTCACTATTTGCTATTTACTTCTAAACACTCACTATTTGCTATTTACTTCTAAACACTCACTATTTGCTATTTACTTCTAAACACTCACTATTTGCTATTTACTTCTAAACAGCTGCATTTCTGGGTGTTGTTGATAAATGGCTTTGGCTTTGCATAGTAGAGTTTTAACTTGGCCTTACAGATGTAGCGACCAACTGTAGTTACTGACAGTGGTTTTCTGAAGTGTTCCTGAGCCCATGTGGTGATATCCTTTACACACTGATGTGGCTTTTTGATGCAATAGCGCCTGAGGGATCCAAGGTGCGTAATATCATGGCTAACGTGCAGTGATTTCTCCAGATTCTCTGAACGTTTTGATGATATTACGGAGCGTAGATGGTGAAATCCCTAAATTCCTTGCAATAGCTGCTTGAGAAATGTTGTCCTTAAACAATTTGCTCAGGCATTTGTTGACAAAGTGGTGACCCTCGCCCCGTCCTTGTTTGTGAATGACTGAGCATTTCATGGAAGCTGCTTTTATACCCAATCATGGCACCCACCTGTTCCCAATTAGCCTGTTCACCTGTGGGATGTTCCAAATAAGTGTTTGATGAGCATTCCTCAACTTTCTCACTCTTTTTTGCCACTTGTGCCAGCTTTTTTGAAACATGTTGCAGGCATCAAATTCCAAATGAGCTAATATTTGCAAAAAATACCAAAGTTTCTCAGTGTGAACATGAAATATCTTGTCTTTGCAGCCTATTCAATTGAATATAAGTTGAAAAGGATTTGTTGTATTGTCTTTTTATTTACCATTTACACAATTTGACAACTTTACTGCTTGTATATAGAAACACCTTCATGTTCCACAGTGTATATAAAAACACCTTCATGTTCCACAGTGGTCTCCTCCTCCAAAAAGCATCTCTCCATGACGATCTACCTTCATTGTGCTGATCTCAGCACCTTTTTGCAGCCTCCACCCCTTTTATTGTCTGATCCTCTTCCTCCTCCTCCTCCTCCTCCTCCTCCCCTTCATCGCCATCATCATCATCATCATCAGCCCGTGCTGCCAGCAGGAAGGAGGGGGGCACAGCGAGGACACACCCGCCCGCGCACCGTGCCTGAGAGCGGTGCAAACGGCGCGGATGCGGCAGCCGGCGGACATCATGAGGTGATCCTGATCTTTTTCTATTTTTTTTCTACTTGGCGAGGAGCTCCATGGCTGCAGGTACGTGTCTTCTTCCATCTGACGCATGTCTCCCTCAGCCGCCTCCTCAGCCTTCCTCCCCCAGCTGCTGTTTCCTTCGGCTCTTCAATTATTTACGTCTCGTTTTCAATATTTCAGCAACACAAGCGGCGCCTTTTGAAGGCGCAACGCTCATTGTTGTAAAGGTGTGGAGCCGCACTCCACGCTGCATGCCGGCTTCATGCATGGCTTCACCGCCAGGAAGGGGAAGCCTGTCCTTCATGTCCAGGAGTCCGCCGCAGTGGCGGCTGCAGTGAAGTCATTGGCATGCAGGGCAGCAGCGGAGATGTTCCTGCTTTTATTTCTCCTGCAGGAAGTGTCGAGTTGCCGCTCTCAAGTTGACCTGACCTACTTCTGTCCTATGCAGTCCCGCCCTGAGAGGACACCGGACCATCCTACGCCCCCGCCCTGCAGCACCCGGACTCCCCCGAAAGGTGCAGGCCCCGCCCCCGCAGCATGACCGTGGCCACGGGCGACCCCTCCGACGAAGCGGCGGCACACCCGCTGGACTACGACCCGGAGACCGACCACGAGTGCTGCGAGAGGGTGGTCATCAACATCTCGGGGCTGCGCTTCGAGACCCAGCTGAAGACCCTCTCGCAGTTCCCCGACACCCTGCTGGGGGACCCCAAAAAGAGGATGCGGTATTTCGACCCGCTGAGGAACGAATACTTTTTCGACAGGAACAGACCCAGCTTCGACGCCATTTTGTATTACTACCAGTCCGGGGGCCGGCTGAGGCGGCCGGTCAACGTCACGCTGGACATCTTCTCGGAGGAGATCCGCTTCTACGAGCTGGGCGACGAGGCCATCGAGATGTTTCGGGAAGACGAGGGCTTCATCAAGGAGGAGGAGCGCCCTCTTCCCGACAACGAGTTCCAGAGACAGGTTTGGCTGCTTTTCGAGTACCCGGAGAGCTCCGGTCCGGCCAGGATTATCGCCATCATCTCCGTCATGGTCATCCTCATATCCATCGTCAGCTTCTGCCTGGAGACCCTCCCCGTCTTCCGCAACGATGAAGACGGGATGCACAAGTCTCACGCCGAGATCTTTTCCCCGGAGACCAACACCACCGTCATCAGATACACCTCCACCTACTTCACCGACCCTTTCTTCATCCTGGAGACGCTCTGCATCATCTGGTTCTCCTTTGAGTTCCTGGTGCGCTTCTTCGCCTGCCCCAGCAAAGCAGGCTTCTTTGGAAACCTCATGAACATCATCGACGTGGTGGCCATCATCCCGTACTTCATCACGCTGGGCACGGAGCTGGCCGACAGTCCGGACGACGGCCAAGCGGGTCAGCAGGCCATGTCTTTGGCCATCCTCAGGGTCATCCGCCTGGTGCGGGTGTTCCGCATTTTCAAACTCTCCCGTCACTCCAAGGGGCTTCAGATCCTGGGCCAGACCCTCAAAGCTAGCATGAGAGAGCTGGGCCTGCTCATCTTCTTCCTCTTCATCGGCGTCATCCTCTTCTCCAGCGCCGTGTTCTTCGCCGAGGCCGACGAGCCGCAGTCTCAGTTCGAGAGCATCCCGGAAGCCTTCTGGTGGGCCGTGGTGTCCATGACCACGGTGGGCTACGGGGACATGGTTCCCACCACCATCGGCGGCAAGATCGTGGGCTCCTTGTGCGCCATCGCCGGGGTGCTGACCATCGCCCTGCCCGTGCCCGTCATCGTGTCCAACTTCAACTACTTCTACCACCGCGAGACGGAGGGCGAGGAGCAGGCGCAGTACCTCAACGCGCCCAAAGCCGACTCGTCCGAGGAGCTGAAGAAGAGCCGCAGCGGCTCCACCGTCAGCAAGTCGGACTACATGGAGATCCAGGAGGCCGTCAATAACAGCAACGAGGACCTCGGCGAGGAGAACCTGAAGACGGCCAACTGCACGCTGGCCAACACAAACTACGTCAACATCACCAAGATGCTGACGGACGTGTAGTCCTGGGCAAGAACCAGGCACAGGAACTCTGAAGGATCTTTGCATGGAGTTCATTTTTTCTAAGAAGAATATTCATGCCAATAATAATACTACTAATAATAATAATAGCGCACAAGAAAAGAAGAAAGAAGTCCGCACTTTAGTCGCTTCAGCCCTCACTTCCCAGGGTGCACTGCTCTGCACAACAACACACCCTCAGGTGCAAGTCCATCGGCACCAGGTGGTTCCACACCTTTCTCACCTTTCACTGCTTGGCTCTTAATGTTCACCACGGAGGACAACTTGAATGTTTCTTCTCTGGCACTTGGAGCCACAGACTCGTGATGCATGTTGGTAGTGCCGCCTACAGGCTCTATGCGGTACAACAAGCTGGGCACACACATTCTAGAAAAGATAGTCTAGTGAAAATGTTTGGGCCAAAATCTATGCATGTTCAAAAAAAAACAAAAAAATCACCAGATCTTTTTTTTTTTAACATATTTTTAATGTAAAAAATGTACTTGAAAATGATGTATGCAAATCTAGAAAAGTACTCACAAACTGCAAACCTCCAAGCCAAATCCTTTAAAACCGTCCTGAATCCAGACCCTCATCTTCTAGATCAGGGGTGTCCAAACTTTTTCCACTGAGGGCCGCACACGAAAAAATTAAAGCACGTGGGGGACATTTTGATATTTTTCATTTTCAAACCATAACAAAATATATGCATTTTTTATTTATTTTACCTTTAGGGGTCCCGGGGACCATAAAGGGTCTCAGTCATTAAAATTATTATTTTTTTAAATTATTTAACGCTTACAGTAAATCTCTATATCAACTTCAAGTTGATATGAAGTAATACAAATTTAAAAAAATGTTTTATGGCTTTTCTGTCAAAAAACAACTTAGTTTTTTTATAGTAAAACTGAAATATGCAGTATTTAGTAATTAGAGCCCTAAAAGATCAATAATGCAGGACACCATTGATTTTAATTATTTCATATTTTTGAGTAATCACAGTGAAAAGATAAATAAAAAATCACTAAATATATTTGGGATCCTAAAGGTGGCCCACTCATAAAGTGATACATTTTCATTAGGTTTTTCTTTTACTTTCAACACTTAAGTTACGAGATCAACTTCAGATATATCTGTCCATTTTATGCTGGAACTATTATTTTGTTTATTTTATGCGCTTTTGTCAAAGAAAACGTTGATGTCTTTATATGGCTACCACACAATAAATGCAATATTTACCACATAAAACATTTTAAAGTGAAATATTTGAAGTAATTGGAGCCCTGAGAATAATTCATTATAACATGGTTTTTTGTCATTCTTTTTTTTTTTTTTGAGCAATGGCAAAAAAAGAAAAATGAAGAAAGACAAAAGAAGAAAAAAACAGCCTGCATGGCAGCTTTTGTGTCAACTTTTTCTCGTTAGATTTCACCTCATTCCACTTTTTTTAATGTTCTTTTTTATTCTTACAATAGTATACCAGAATGTGTGTTGGGCCGGTAAACAATTAGCTGTGGGCCGCAAATGGCCACCGGGCCGCACTTTGGACACCCCTGCTCTAGATCCTGTTTAATCCTACTTTGCCTGTGACTTTTTCAGTTATGTTGCTAGAAAAAGGCGGCTAAAGGGAACATGTCCCAGTTTTTGTCCCCTGCACTGTTTAACCTCATCCAATGGAGGCGAGTCAAACACTAGAGCCAGGCGGAAAAAACGCTTGTCAGGCCACGCTTGTCCCTTTAGCCCACAAGATCTGTGATTGGCTTTTTGGCGCCGCTGACTAGAGATTAGAGCGAGCCAGGAGCAAGTTAGCCAAATAAAAAAGAAGAAGAGCGTAGTGCTCCCACACTGCCTCCTACAGGTTCTACGCAGTACAACAAGCTGGGCACCCGCTGTACGCATTCTAGAAATGATAGAAAATGTTTGGGCCAAAATCTATGCATGTTAAAAGATCTGTTTTTTTAAGTGTAAAAAATGTACTTGAAAATAATGTATGCAAATCTAGAAAAGTACTCGCAAACTGCAAAAACAATCCAGACGGTCATCCAGATCAATTGTTGCCATTTCCTGTTTCCTCCTTCCTACTTTGCCTGGAACTTTCTGAGTTATGCTGCTAGAAAGGCTGCTAAAGTGCACCTTCGACAAGGGAACATGTCCCACTGGTTAACCTTATCCAATGGAGGCAAGTCAAACACTAGAGGCAGGCGGAAAACACCCTCTCAGGCCACGCTTGTCCCTTTGGACCGCCCACAAGATCTTTGATTGGCTTTTCGGCACCGCCGACTAGAGATTAGAGCCAGTCAGGAGCAAGTTAGACAAGTAAAAAAGAAGAAGAGTCTAGTGCTCCCACACTGCCGCCTACAGGCTGCTACACGCTACAACAATCTGGGTGCGTTCTAAAAAAGATAGTCTATTGAAAATGTTTGGGCCAAAATCTAACCTTGATGGGGAAATGTAGAATCCTTTTAGAGCTTTTATGACTGTTTTATGTGCATGGAGCTATAATGCAAACTAGCTGTGGTCGTCCACACATTTCTCTCTGTACTGTGTACTTTTTTAAGGTACTCACTGTAGCACACACTGTAGTACACACTGTAGTACTCACTGTAGTACTCACTGTAGTACCCACTGTAGTACACACTGTAGTACTCACTGTAGTACACACTGTAGTACACACGGTAGTACTCACTGTAGTACACACTGTAGTACTCACTGTAGCACACACTGTAGTACACACTGTAGTACTCACTGTAGTACACACTGTAGTACACACTGTAGTACTCACTGTAGAACACACTGTAGTACACACTGTAGTAGTACTCACTGTAGTACACACTGTAGTACTCACTGTAGTACTCACTGTAGTACACACTGTAGTACTCACTGTAGTACACACTGTAGCACACACTGTTGTACTCACTGTAGTACACAGTGTAGTACTCACTGTAGTACTCACTGTAGTACACACTGTAGTACTCACTGTAGAACACACTGTAGCACACACTGTAGTACTCACTGTAGTACACACTGTAGTACACACTGTAGTACTCACTGTAGTACACACTGTAGTACACAATGTAGCACACAGTGTAGTACACAATATAGCACACAGTGTAGTACACACTGTAGTACACACTGTAGTACACACTGTAGTACACAGTGTAGTACAGGCCATATGTCCACATAGAATAACCAAACAATGAGGACACAAACGTTATTATAGCTCCATAGCTACATGCTAACGTAACACTCACATTTTAGCAGCATCATGCTAGGCCATTAACGTCAGATCCATACGTTGATATTACATTGATATTGCATTGATATTACATTGATATTGCATTGATATTACATTGATATTACATTGATATTGCATTGATATTACATTGATATTACATTGATATTGCATTGATATTACATTGATATTACATTTATGTTACATTGATATTACATTGATGTTACATTGATTTACATTGATGTTACATTGATGTTACATTGATATTACATTGATGTTACATTGATATTACATTGATGCTACATTTATATTACATTGATATTACATTGATGTTACATTGATATTACATTGATATTACATTGATATTACATTGATGTTACATTGATATTACATTGATATTACATTGATGTTACATTGATTTACATTGATATTACATTGATGTTACATTGATATTACATTGATATTACATTGATATTACATTGATGTTACATTGATATTACATTGATATTACATTGATATTACATTGATGTTACATTGATATTACATTGATATTACATTGATGTTACATTGATGTTACATTGATATTACATTGATATTACATTGATGTTACATTGATATTACATTGATGTTACATTGATATTACATTGATATTACATTGATGTTACATTGATTTACATTGATGTTACATTGATATTACATTGATATTACGTTGATGTTACATTGATGTTACATTGATGTTACATTGATATTACATTGATGTTACATTGATATTACATTGATATTACATTGATGCTACATTGATTTACATTGATATTACATTGATATTACATTGATATTACATTGATATTACATTGATGTTACATTGATATTACATTGATATTACATTCTTCTTATTTTTCTATATTTTATACACTTTTGCTCCAACAAAACCCTCAGAAGTCAAATATTTTTAAGTGAAGTAGTTGTAGTTGTAGTTGAAGTAGTTGGAAGTTGACAACAACATTGCTTTGGATTCAGTATAATTCTTTTGGGATTGACTGTTAAAAAAAACGACATTAGAAAATCCTTGGATCATAAAAGTGTTAAAAGTAAGTCATACATGATTATTAGTTTTTATTGTTTTATTTCAAAGCTTCAATCTATCAATTTCAGATCCATGCATTGATGTTACCTTTTTGTTGGGGTTTTTCATGTTTTTGTATGTTTGATACACTTTTGGTAAACAAAATCCTCATAAGTCAAATATTTCCTTAAAGGGGAAGTGCACTTTTTGAGCTATTATTCATAATCTTTATGAGAGACAAGAACACATTTGTAGTTTTGATTTTATTTGATGTATTCCAACTTGTAATCAGTTCATTCTAGGAGGCTAGCAAGGGTGCTAAAGTGTTGCCTCAAAATCACTGGAGAAAGCAGCAACAATACTGAAGCTGAATATTAACTATGAGCAATGTTATTATTAGATGAGCTGATTAACTATGAGCAATATTGTTATTAGATGAGCTGAATATTAACTAAGAGCAATATTGTTAGTAGATGAGCTGAATATTAACTAAGAGCAATATTGTTAGTAGATGAGCTGAATATTAACTATGAGCAATAATGTTAGTAGATGAGCTGAATATTAACTAAGAGCAATATTGTTAGTAGATGAGCTGAATATTAACTAAGAGCAATATTGTTAATAGATGAGCTGAATATTAACTATGAGCAATATTGTTATTACAAGTGCTGACGCAGACAAACTATTTTTAGCGTGGCTGTGACGACAGAGCGCTAACTAGCTTGCATCTTCATCACCTCTAATTGAATTATAGATTATAAATCATGCCTCTCACCTGGATAGTAGCAGTTAAAAGTTGTTCATCTGTGACATGCGACCGATGCTCGATGACAGCGAGAAAAGCCTTGAAAAGGATTATTATGAATTTATATGAGTTTGATGTAAAGGGGAAGATATAAACATCCCATCAGGCTTTATCCCAGTGAGAGCAGACATTGTACAGTAAGTGATGGTTGTATTTCTTCTCTCACAATAAGCAATACTTCAATAAGGAGATATAATGCATGTTAAAACATTGTGCTTGTCTCACATGAGATATAATTAATGTTAAAACATTGTGATTGTCTCACATGAGATATCATTCATGTTAAAGCATTGTGATTGTCTCACATGAGATATGATTAATGTTAAAACATTGTGATTGTCTCACATGAGATATAATTCATGTTCAAACATTGTGATTGTCTCACATGAGATATAATTCATGTTCAAACATTGTGATTGTCTCACATGAGATATAATTCATGTTCAAACATTGTACTATTGAGATATAATTAATGTTAAAGCATTGTGATTGTCTCACATGAGATATAATTCATGTTAAAACAATGTGATTGTCTCACATGAGATATAATTCATGTTAAAACATTGTGATTGTCTCACATGAGATATAATTAATGTTCAAACATTGTGATTGTCTCACATGAGATATAATTCATGTTAAAACATTGTGATTGTCTCACATGAGATATAATTCATGTTAAAACATTGTGATTGTCTCACATGAGATATAATTCATGTTCAAACATTGTGATTGTCTCACATGAGATATAATTCATGTTCAAACATTGTGATTGTTTCACATGAGATATAATTAATGTTCAAACATTGTGATTGTCTCACATGAGATATAACTAATGTTAAAACATTGTGATTGTCTCACATGAGATACAAATAATGTTAAAACATTGTGATTGTCTCACATGAGATATAATTAATGTTAAAACATTGTGATTGTCTCACATGAGATACAAATAATGTTAAAACATTATGATTGTCTCACATTAGATATAATTCATGTTAAAACAATGTGATTGTCTCCCATGAGATATAATTCATGTTAAAACATTGTGATTGTCTCACATTAAATATAATTCATGTTAAAACATTGTGATTGTTTCACATGAGATATAATTAATGTTCAAACATTGTGATTGTCTCACATGAGATATAATTAATGTTAAAACATTGTGATTGTCTCACATGAGATACAAATAATGTTAAAACATTGTGATTGTCTCACATGAGATATAATTAATGTTAAAACATTGTGATTGTCTCACATGAGATACAAATAATGTTAAAACATTATGATTGTCTCACATGAGATATAATTCATGTTAAAACAATGTGATTGTCTCCCATGAGATATAATTCATGTTAAAACATTGTGATTGTCTCACATGAGATACAATTCATGTTAAAACATTGTGATTGTCTCACATGGGATATAATTCATGTTAAAACATTGTGATTGTCTCACATAAGATATAATTAATGTTCAAACATTGTGATTGTCTCACATGAGATATAATTCATGTTAAAACATTGTGATTGTCAAAGATAAACAACCTTTAGTTCCCCTTTAAACATTTTGAAGGGCATGAAAACA